>NC_138542.1:23748521-23766021 GCF_964234715.1 Podarcis melisellensis
CTGTTAAGAGTCTCAAATAGCTTCTTAAGACTAGGGTACGTGAAGGAGTATCTCCTCCCACATGAGGCCACATTAAAGGTCACATCCACACTGAAGCATATTCAAAGAATCCTGGGGACTGCAGTTTGTTAAGTCTGCTGGGAACTATAGCTCTGTGAGGGGCAAACAACAGTTCCCAGGCTTATTTGGGAGAAATTGTGACTGTAAAATGCTAGAAAAGTGCTTTACAGTTCTCTGCATCCTGTCACTAGCTGAGATATGTCTGGTGGGGATGCAGGGTAGATCTTCCCCTGTGGCCATGCCTTAGCTGTGGAGTTCCCCACACAGGGTGACTCAATCTTGTCCTATTCCCTGATGGTTTCCTGTTGCCTTGCAAAATAATTTCTTTTCCATTTTTTGCTTGTTTCACTTATCCTTTTAAATCTTTAAAACATTGTCATTCTTCCAGTTTTTAATGTCATAAGTGGCCTTGAGCCTTTGTCTTGTGTTTTCAAATGAAAAGTCAGGATCTGCATGCTTATAATGAATAACTTCCTTATGGAAATGAATAGTGGTGTTTTAAGAGTTGCACCTTAAATGCCTTGGCCATGCAAGAGTTAAGATGTATATGTAACAGGCAGTATGACAACAGTATTAAATCAGACACTCTTGCTCCCATGCTTAAAATTAATGTTGTGCCATTTCCTAAGTTCTAGAGTTTGTTATAGATGCTTAATTTCAACACTTAGAAACAAAACAAAGTTTGCATTTGATTTTCCGGAATCCAATACTATACTCGCATATTCAAAACTGAGAACATCAATAATGTT
The DNA here is from genome assembly GCF_964234715.1 of Podarcis melisellensis. NCBI lineage: Eukaryota > Metazoa > Chordata > Lepidosauria > Squamata > Lacertidae > Podarcis > Podarcis melisellensis. The sequence continues at coordinate 23,749,331 of NC_138542.1, forward strand.
CTAGAGTTAGGTTTTGTGTCACTGGGCTGTTAGTTCTAAAGCATTTACTAAGAAGTTAAGTCTCAGTAGTTTCAATGGGCCATACTTCCAAAAATGCATGCTTAGACTCACAGCCTGACAAGGGTTATTATAAAACAGGACTGCATCTCAAATCTAAAGGGCACCTTCCAAATTAGAACTGAAACCTCTCGAAGCAGAGAAAATAAGCACCTGTAACGCAGTCTGCCAAGTGCCTTTTGAGGATAAAATGGACAGTTTCTTCACATAACCCTGTATTTAGCCTTCCAACATATTACAGCTTGGTGGAAACTTAATGTAACAGGTCTGTAGTTATTGAATCTGAGGATTTTCCTAGTATGAGCCTGTTTGTCATGAGGCCAGGGGCTGACCTGGTTGAGCCAATAACTCATTTCTCATTTACCTTCAATATATACTGGGCTAAATAGTGTTCATACTAGTACCTCACTCAGTGTAGCTACCAGCATTTTACTGCACACTAAATGCACAACCAGATTTGGCTAACCAAAAAGGGCCTAAATTTTCAGGGCCTACTTTGTCTTCAAATACAAAATAAGTAAACAATATAAGATAGATTCTAAAAAGTGAAATCATAAACTAATATTCACTACCTGGTATCTCCAGCATTAAAAGCTCTGCCATGCCTCTCAGCAGAGGCATAGTGTGGGCAGGGCGCATAGCTGTCAACTTTTCCCTTTTCTTGCGAGGAATACTATTCGGAATAAGGGAATTTCCCTTTAAAAGGGGGAAACGTTCACAGCTATGGCGGGGCGGTGGGGGGGGCTGAACTCGGTAGTCCTCCCCATTCTCTTTTGAGCAGAAGGCTCTGGTCTTGTATGAGGCAAAGCAGTTGCAGCAGAAGCAACAGTAGCTGTAGACACCTCAGGCAACATGCCTCTTCCCTGGGAAGCAGAGCAAAAGCAAATATGGCAAAATATTCAGAATGAGGGAAGAGAGCTGCCCCCACCCACTGTAGTGGCTATTGTGCTGTCACTTGCCCTCCCTGTAAGGCTGTTGGCTCCGAAAGAAAACAGAGGGGAAGGGCAGTCACACACATTGTTCTGCTTTATATAGAAATATGAACTCTGAAGAAGCCTTTGATCCCAAGGAATGTCAGATGCTCCTAGCATGCCATTAATAACCATGCTACCGAAACCAGGTCTAACAGCATTTCACAGTGTATTGGTTTTTGACACCTGAGTGCATCTTATTTCACCAACGCTACAGTTCAGCTAGAGATCTTTATGCATTATTTGTCTCATGCTTTTCCAAACAATGTGAAAGAATTTCTGAAAGGCACCTTAGAAAAAACAACAACCACTACTGAGAGCAAGCAGTTATTAGGATATCAAAGGATGAGACATCAGGGCTTAAAAGTCCCCAGCAACTATGCACAATAATATTCCAGGGCCAGACCATTTTTTGCCCCAAGTTCAAGCTCTTAATGCTATGCAGAGGTAAGCAGGGTGCCATGCCTAATTTGTATTGAACATTTAGCACAATTGAAAACATTGTTTTTCTTGCATAGGATAGGAGAAGTGACAAACGAATCAAACCATCATCACAGGGCAAATCTAAATAACGGTGGTCCCTTGGGCAGTTTCACACATCAACTTTCTCTGAATCTCTGCTGCAGAAATATATGTGTGGGCTTCAATGAGACTAGTCCTCTTCAGGCAAATGAGTGGGACGACAGAGTGGTAAGAGGGAGAAGAGGGAGAAGACTAGGAAGAGGATGTGTTGGAAGCTGAAAAAGTAACAGGGCTTAGTGAGAATGGAGAAAGAAGCCCAGAATCAGAATCAGAAATGGAAGCAGGAGAGTGGGATGAGGGAGGCCAAGAAACAGAGAAAAGTCAGGCTGGTGAAGAGGCGGGGGTTTCTCCCCTTCCTGCTGAGACATGCTCCCCTCCCCTCTGGTCTCCCAGGACCAGGAAGGGCATGAAGAGTAAAGGTGGGCATGCTAGCACAGTCTCTGATTGCTTGGGAAAGCCTGGGGAGAGGAGACTTAGGCAGCTGTGGGAAGGACCTTCAGTCCTTGCACCTGCCTCATAGGGACAAGACCTACCGAAGAAGAGTCGCTGTGCTCATTGGGCCTAGCTCTCCTGAACAGATCCTGGTTTTTTTCTACTAAAGAGTTAAATTCACTTACTACGTGTGACTTATTGTTGGCTCACTCCTGACACAATTTTGCCAGTGCTACCCTTCCTTTCCAGCCCTTCAGCTCATCTGTTTGTGGGACATTTTTTTTTGCACATAACAGACTCAAATTTCAGCATTCAAATTATGATTATTCAAATCAGCATCCAGACATTCAAATTATGCATAATTTAGTGGAGTTTTGGATGTTCTTGTTAGGTCCTGCATGAAGAGGCACAACTAAGGAAGAAGAGCAGGAGGGGCAAAAGACAGCTGGTTAAAAGTTATAGAGCAGAGTAGGACATGTTCAGGGCACAGATGCCTTGCTTGCTAACCGTTTAAAGACCTGGACAAGGTCAAGTTTGTTTCTCATCATCCAAGCAGGTAGTTCACATGCTCTCATGTTTTTTCTTCTCCTTCGCAATGAGTTCTAGAAACATGCTTCAAATAAGAGCCTTTATTCTCACAAAGCCCAATGCTATACCAGATTCCATACACTGTACATAATTTGCTCTGCCGCGTGTAGTAATTCACCTCTGCTTGTTCTGTGACTGCCAATGAGCCTTGAAAGCTTAGATCTTTGGCATGTCTATGATGCTATGCTAAAAGCAAATTGGCAGTGCTGGTAAAGCCTGTTCTCCACAATCTCAGAACCAAAACGAAAAGGAAAAAATTTCAAAGTGTACATTTCACTTTTAAACCTGTGCATGTGTGGGTTGCTAACATGAAAACAAGATCCTGTATTTCCCAGGCACACAGAGCTTTAATTAAATGCTGTTGAGCTGGTGTCACCAGCAAGAAAGAGGACTTGGTGCAGTATTTTTCATTAATTAAACTGCCCCCCCCCCAATAAAGAATGGTCAAGAAAATGCAGAGGAATAAAAATACATTTTCTATAGCAGAGCAAAATTATAGCTTGCATTTCAGAAACAACAAAAAGAAAACCCCTCCTTTCTTTCTTTTCCTGCTAGTGAAGCAGGAAAAGCTTTATTATTTTCTTCAGGGAACATCTATTAGGGGATTCCTATCATGAGGAAATAGGACTGGATTTTGCTTTTTATTCTAAAAGTATCCAGTTCTAAAGTGCTCAACTGGGTGATATCTGGGTGATCACCTTCTTCCTTTGGCGGCCACAGTGTCATCACCGGTTTTTGGCATCCATGTGTCTTGAGAGACAATGGACTGTAAAGTCAAACTGCTGGAGAATCACAGTGCCTGCTGTGGCTGCAGAGACTCAAAACTGCTGCCTCCTGCATTGTCATCACCAAAGTGACCTCTCCGGAGCACAAGCCTGGGCAGTGTGCATGGAGGTTCTGGTCTGTCCAGATGATAACAGCCTCACTGTACCAAGTTATAACACTGCACATTCATGCAAAAGCATTTCTCTAGAAAATCCTTCCCCTAAACATGCTTCAGAACTTGAGCAGATTTATTTTAGTGGATACTTTGGTTACAGCCTTTAATGTTGGTGGTGGTCTGGCTTTTTAAAGTTGTTTTGCTTGTTAATTCAAATCTAGCTAGTTACTTAGGAGCTTTAAAATATTCTGAAACTTGACCAGTGCCTTTTAAATTGGTGAGGCTAAAAACAAACTGTATAAACAAATCCTGCCCTCTTCAAATTTTTCAGGTACTGAAGTTGAGATCCTGTAAACGTTCTAGCCCCGCTGAAGTATTTTAATCCCTCGTGTGATGAAAGAAAGCAGGAGCAAACATTCTAGTTCCATTGCCTTCCTTATTTTCCATTAGTCAAAGGGATAACTCCTTGTGAGTCGAGGACCTGCCACCCGCATAGGATTATAAATAAGACAAAAAGACACATTATTTTAGGTTAATGGGCAAAATAAGGTCACAACTTTATTGGTTACAGCATGTGAGTAGTACTGGCTTAGGCATTGGATAAAATAGCAATACATGACTCCACAGCGCTCAGCAGGGAGTCATTTCAGGGTTAACAACCAGTGGGAGGAGCTTGTTGATGCAAACAGAACTGGAAGCTTCCCCATGATGTCACCGGGGGTCGTGCCATGGCCCTAGCCACCAGCAGGGCATAGGATAGGATCCACGACCGCCAGATTCCTTTAACGGAATACCCAAAAGAGGAGGGGTAGATGATGGCCCATACCCAATCCTCCAACACAGCACACCTATTCCAATGCCTAACCGCCAATACCAGAAAGTTGTGAAGAGTTGCTACAAGGTAGGCGAAAAAACCAAGAGGCTGGTGCCAATTTGCCAAATGGATAAAAAATTCCTACCAGGCCCCTTGGGCAACCAAGGCAACCAACCAAAGTCCATAGCAAGGTCAATATGCAAAGGAAGCTGACCTAAAAGGGAGGGAGATCTGATGCAAGCAGGAACCGACTGGGAACAGAGCGCTACTGTGGCTGCTTAAATGCAGCTAAACCCACGCACCAGCCACCCTATTGGCCAACTGAAAGGCTTGGCCGCGGCAGCAGAGGCAATCAGAAGCAGGGAGCCGAATACGCCTCCTTGCCGCTGCGGGAAGCTGCTCCCTCTCACAACTCCTCCCCTCTGGGAGGAGGAGAGGCCTTGAGTGCAGAGCCTTTCCTACTCATGCAGACTCCCCATGCCTTTTAGAACCCTGAAGCAGCTGGACATGGCACCAGTGACTTTCTGCAAATCTGCTAAGTTCTGAAGCTGTTTCAAACTTCATGCGGCAGCCCAGAATTCTACTTGTCAGCAGTATCTAACCCACTGATACTCCAGCTGTGTTTCGTGTGACATGTGTGAGAAATGTGGAGACACGTCTCTCCACTCAAGCAGTGGAACTGTTAGGGACCTGTGGCTAAGTGTTTGGCATATGTTCCAGACCTTTTCAGGCTTCAGATGTGCATTAGATCTTGGCTGCCACAGAAACAATGAAGCAGCCTGTAAAGAAGAATGGTGTAGCATATGGCCTGTAGTTGCGTAAAGCAGAGCCCTTGAGAAAGACAAAAGGAGCTGTCTCCTTCTCCAACATCACGGAAGACAAACGGTCACTCAAAAGGCTAGATTTCAACCCATAATGGAAGGGGGTTAGCACAAGAGGATCGTTGCGCGTTTTGATAAATTATCCACCGTGGATTGTCAGAACTGCTGGATTTAAACATATGTTGACCGGCAGGTTTGAAGGCTTCAGATCTCAGAGGCATAATATTTCATAAGAACAGCTGGATGTAACAATCCACACAGAAGTGCTGGAATCTTATACATTTTAATACTTGTCAACCAAATTCAAGATTTTGTTATCTAATGCTCTTTTTGAGGGGCCTTGCATGTGAACTGAGTGCCTCCTTTTGGAAGAAGGTATTTCAGCCCATTCACAGAAATAAGGTGACCCAAATAAGAGAGACTTCGATTATCTGAAAATGGGGAAATTGCAGGTGGAAGGAGAAGATTTAGGGAGGATTTTAATGTGTTGGAACTGTGTGATGTTTTGTATTAGCATTTTATAGGCTATATTTTTGCAGCTATGCTATGCATGCTTACTTGGAATTTAAGGCACAATGAGTTCAGTGGGACTGACTCCCAAGTTAGCACACAAAGGTTGGCAGCCTCTGAGTACTCTTTTATGCCAATGGTTTTCAAAATGTTTTGGGCTGTCAGGATAGGGCAGGGTGAATTCAAATGAAATACATAGTTCCTATAGGTTTTCAAAATGTTTCTCTGAACTCAAATCAGCTTAGAAGTAAAATGGACGACAAGAGGCATCCATTACAAAGGAGTCCCCAAGTAATAATGATTGGGTTAAGAAAAGCCGTGCTTATATTTCTTTTCTGATCAATACCACAGACTGGAATATAAAACAGAAGATTTGCTTGCTATTTAGGCACAGTTGCTATATGCTGAATGTGTGTCAAAACTTACTCACTTTGGAATTTAAGAAAAACTCGAACACAGTAATATATACGATATTCACTGATCCCACAGGTGTGTGGAGGGAGAAGGATATGGAACAGGGTGTAGACACATTTCTGCTCCATAAAACCACAGTCTGAACCAGGCCTATGTCTTTCAAATTTTTAAGTTTCAGAAACACACACTTTCAAGACGATATTTCCACATTTGAAACAACAGCAACTGAAACAAAGTACAATGCTGCAAAGTTATGCATTTCAAATGTGAAGCTTTGGAATTGTTTCGGCCCCCAGGTCTAACGTTAAGGTTGGCAGAAAGGCTTTGTCTGTGTGGTGATGTACATCTGTTATGTAAACAAGAACTGCTTGAGTGAAATTTGCCTTCTCTGACTGTTTGTACTGAAGGAATTGTATGACCATAAAGAAAACAGTGAGAGACAAGCAATGAAAAAAGGGTGATACAGAAGAACAGAGGATGAAAAAGGCAACTAAAGAGTACCTGTCCCAGGAGATGCAATATACTACTTGACCTTTATTCTCTAGATTTGATTTGTTTGGAATGCAGCAGGTAATATTGAGACTTGGTACTCATGAATAGGGATACAATTGAAAGTTAGTAATTTCCACCTCAAAACCTCTTACATAGCTAGCACTCTAAAATATTGTCACTGAAGGGAAAGTATTTTCCAGTTTGGCTTATATAAATACCCTGCAGATTTCCAATATAGTTAATTTGGCAGTTGGACAAAGGTCATGAAATGTTCAATTTTCATATTAAAAGAGGTCATGTTTTGTAGAAACACTTGTTCTTTACTCTGGGGGGATGAATCAGAAAGGGGCCTGTGGGCTGCTTTGAACATGGCAGAAAACAGAGGAAGAAGAAAGATAACCTAAAATTCTTTCAAGAGGAGCAGGAAAGCTGCAAAAGAGTCAGATGCCTTGTAGATTGCCAGGGATTAAACAGAACAACCAAAGAGGGTTAATGGGATTGCAGGAAAACCAAAATATCCTTGAAATGATCACTTGTATAGACATAAAGTGTGCTCCGGATGGTGGAAGTGAGATTTGAGAACTATACTGAATAAGGGATATACCCTTTAGAACACTGTATCAGTTGGGCTGCAGAAGGAGACAAGAAAGCATTGTGAAAAGTATGAACGTAAAGGAAAGAAATCCGCGGTGCCAAACCATTGTAGATGTGTCGGTGTGTCCCCAAACCCTATGGAACTGTGGATAGCATCCCAATAACTGAACATTTTCTACAAAAGAAGATCATACATGGACTAGAAAAGATGTGAAGTCAATACATGTAGCTAAAATGTGAATTCAGAATGGCTAGACTCAAAACCAGCTTTGACTCACTGTGGAACACAAAACAAAGGCCGAATTTTATCTAATAAAGCAGGAGTGCCTTAGGAAAGCTCAAGGCTCATCTCCAAAGGATGATATTTAGGCTCCGTTCAAATGCCACAATTTCTGGTCCAACAAACTGTGATTTGAACAACCAAGAATGGGCTGTGTGTCTGTCTGTTCCCTCCTCTAATCTCTTGCACCTTTTTTCAATGTAGCTTGGTTTCTTAACAAGAATTTCTCACGATGTACAAACTAGGAATGAATGATCCCTGCAAAGCAGAGTATCAGTTTGATTCTGGTTTCTATGGATTGTTCAAGCCACAGTTTTCTGGTTCAGATACCATGGGAAACTTGTTTGAGGAACCAGGAAGTACTGATGCAAAAGAGGGGAGGAGGCAGTGGGTGGGCATATGACTTATTACAGCTCCAACAAACCATGGTTTGGTGAAATAGAACTGTTCTACATTACTTTCAGCAATGTTATTTAGGCCTGAGTTTAAGTGTATAATATATTTTAAGAAAAAAGAAGCTTGTGTGATTTAAATTAATTACCGATGATGAAACACCTCCTCACTCTCCACTTGTGTTGCCTCTTTTGTCTTGTGAATTGTTCAGTATTGATTTGAATCTCAAACCAAAAACAATCATCTCAAAAGTAGGCTGACAAAAGTAGGCCACATTTAAACACACAATTCTCTGAAAAAAGCCTGCCAACAACCACTTTTTACCGCCCCACCCAATACACACAAATGGACTATCAGAAATTGTGTCTGAATGGCTGTTTTAGTTGTCCAGCTCCCATTGCCTTTATTTTGATTTCATTCTCTTACATACCCAAAACTGTTCCAGTTCATCCATTTTTCTCCTCTTGTGATTCCATGCATTTGCAATGGTCCTTTTGGCCAGCAGAATCCTTTTGGCAGAACCATGGCTCCTGCATTTCACACCAACCTCTTATGGCAAGCTTCCGATTCATTGTTGTTTTGGCACTAAGCATTTATGTTCATTAAGGGGACGCAGGTGGCGCTGTGGGTTAAAGCCGAAAGGTCGGCGGTTCGAATCCCTGTGGCGGGGTGCGCTCCCGCTGCTCGGTCCCAGCGCCTGCCAACCTAGCAGTTCGAAAGCACCTCCGGGTGCAAGTAGATAAATAGGGACCGCTTACCAGCGGGAAGGTAAACGGCGTTTCCGTGTGCGGCTCTGGCTCGCCAGAGCAGCGATGTCACGCTGGCCACGTGACCCGGAAGTGTCTCCGGACAGCGCTGGCCCCTGGCCTCTTAAGTGAGATGGGCGCACAACCCCAGAGTCTGTCAAGACTGGCCCGCACGGGCAGGGGTACCTTTACCTTTACCTTTTATTTATGTTCATTGCTTGGTTATTTCTGGGTTGTTGTTTTTTACACTAAGGAATATGTGAACTGATTTCATTGATAAAGCACTGTGTTTGAGATAATGGGAGAAATTTGAAATTTGTATTTCACGTTAGGTCTATGAAATGATAGCTCATGCACACATGTAGGCCACCACTTGACTCTGCCACTATGAAGCTACGCCCATGCATGCATGAACCATTTCTTGATGATTGGCAGCTGACTGTGAATTGAACCCACCACAGAGGTGATACTGAAATTCTATTTATGGTGTTGTACCTATGATGCCTAGGCTCATTTGCACATTTAAATCATGATTTAATGTTGCACTCATCAAGTGCTGAGCTTTTGTGTGTGAACACTGTCTTTATATGTTTATGAACAATATAATGTGTTGTTTCTGACCTGTAAACTATCCAGTGCTACTGCAATAATATTTTGGCTTTTGTTCTGCTGGTTAGAGGCTGTGAATTTCAAAATGGGCTCATATCTTTCCGTTTGTAGGAATTTTTTTTGTCACATATAGTTACAAACTTAACTACAATAGTTAAAATTCAAGCAATTAGCATCTGAGCTTGCGTGTGTGTGGCTGTGGCCCAGGGGTCTGAGAATTATTAATCTGCCTCTACAAACATCCAATTGTGGAGAATTCAAAAGAGAACGGAATAAAGTTTTCAACAAAGCATCCATGCATTTTGCTTCTATATAGATCCCACAAAACCCCAAAGGATCCTGCAAACTTCTACAATCCATACTATGGGGATATGACACTTTTCAGCATAAGACAGCTGCAGGCACTCTATCTCTAGAGTGATCTTTTTGTTAGGAGGAAGTAGAAAGAATTGTGAAAGTGCAACAAATGGGGGTTAGAATATTATATAAAAAAGGAACATCAACTGTTCGATCAAAGGAATGTAACATTTAAACAACTAAAGAGGAAATGATAAAGGGCTGCAGTGGCTGCTGAGCGCAACAGCATATAAGGCTAGAAAGATCAGGGAGTTGATGAGCAGGGAAGCAAAATACAAGAGGCTAGATCTGAAATGTGAAGTGAAACAATATGAAGTGAATATAGAGGAGAACAGGAGAATGTGTGTTTTGGGGAGTTGGAGGAGGGGAGATGTTACTTGTGAACGGTATCTGTTACGGTACAGAAAACATTTTAATTCCACAGCAAATTTATTTGTTCTTTTACTACCCACATGCACGGAGCTGCAGAGATCCTCCCACTTCTGGAAACACACACTCCTCAGTACTTATTTCAACATGGTCCACAACATCACTATAAATATTAAAAATTTAAATACAACAAAAAGGGGGAGTGCTACCTTTTGCTCAATTGGCTTGTCAATTTGAAATGCCAGGTGGTGCTCCTAAAACCTGAAACGTTCATTCAGACAGATAGAGCCTACATATGAATCTGATGATACAAAAGGTCAGATACAAAGCTTCAGCATCTTATGAAGTCCACCCTAAACTAAAGCCAGCAAGAAAGTAAACAAAATCTGTAACAATATCGGGAGAGAAGGACAAAATTGCCAATTTCACTTTCTCATTTTTAATGTTAAGTTTAGTTTGCCTCATGTTCTCGTCAATTTGCAATTTGTTTTTAACATTTTAGGACACATTTCTCCTAGCACACACCTATTTTTGTATGCAATTTTGCATTTTATGCACATTTCCCTCTAATATACATGTGCGCACATGCTTTTTTGATAAAAGTACTGTCTTGCAAAATTTTGTGAATCAGAAATTTCAAATGACAGCTGCATTTCAGTTTGCGTATTGCTTCCAAAAATTGCAGAATTAAGTAGGTCCTCATTAAAATACAAAAGGTACAAAATTTCTTTCCCATCTCCAACTGTAGGTAATATTTTCAATTATTTTCCTGGCCTCTTTAAGACTGCAACATAACACAACATTTTCAAGGTACCTTAATATATTACAACAAGGAGACTAAATGGTGCTTATGTGTGATGTATTTCACAAAATGCTACAGCAGTGGTATCATCACTGACTCAATTAAATGATTCTCAATCATTCTCCCAAAGCTTGGTGCAGCTTTAAGCATTTGATTTATTTTAGAATATGCTGCGTGCAAATTTCACCCAGTGAACAAGGACTTTGCATCATAGAAGCCTCCTACAACAGAAGAGCCTCCAAAGTAAATTGAGATGCATCATGAGGTGGGACAAAAAGCAGAAATACAAAAAATGCAAAGACAGGGGTACAGGAATGGTATGAAGTTAAAAACACAAGGGAATGAAAGGGATTGAAACTGGAATGATAGGTAACCTACTGTAAGTAGTGTGAAAGCATAACAGTAGGGGACTGGAATAATCAGATATGGGAACAATCTGACAATGGACTGGTTTCAAATTGAAGCACCTCAAACAGACCTTAGAGCAGAATAATCACACTTGCCTTTGGGAACAAAATTTAAAGAATAAAAAAAGTTTGAAAATATAAAAAGTTTGATGTTTATGCAGATCAAACTGCAAAGAAGGAGAAGGAGAAGAAAGACCCAGGCTGGGCAAAAGTTGGAAAGGTAAAGAGGATAGGGGTTGGGAAAGACAGCAGAATACAAAAGGTGGGAAAGGATGACTGAAGCTATGCAGAGCTGAAACTCCCCTTTCTTGCATAGTGCAGAATTGGAGGACGAAAGACTGACTGAGCTCGTATATGCTCATCTTTCAGATGAGCTTCCATCCTTATTTGCTTTCTTCCTCTGTGCACTTTTGCTAAACTCAAATGTAACCTCTGCAGCAAATACTGTTATCACAAGAGACCATGGGTGCACACACAGCTTCAACTAATTCCAATATTTTAAAATGAAGCTGAATACAAGGATTGTAGTGTCTATGGGCCAAGTAATGCGCTGGGATGGCTATAAGAAAATACCTTCAGGAAACAGCTCCTAGTTCCTTTTCTGAGCTGGTGTTTTGAGAACAGTTCAGAAAATAGCAACTCCCCCCCTCAACTGTTCATAGTGAGGGAGAAAACCTCACTAGTGCTCTGGGCTAACACCTGTAAGCCCTGAAAATGTAGCACTCATTCACACATTCATGTAGGTCAGTTGGTCCCTTGTACCTTGATCATTTAGCACGACGACTCACAGCGACTCAAATGAAAAGCACTTTTTAAAGGTGATACCATGCTGCTTCTCTGCTCTGTCTGGCTGAATGACTGGGCAGGGCACAGGCTTTTATAAGCCTCATTCCCACCTCTGGCTCACAGCCATGGGAGATTCTGGGGGAACACAGCCCAGCACCTCACCCACTGTGAGACAGTAGCAGTCTCCCACCCAGGCTTTGCTGCAAAGGCAAGGATCCCCTTCAGTCCTTGGCATCTGCTCTGCCATGGCCCATTCATTCACAGATGCAAGTCTATGCCTGATGATTAATCAGCGATTAACACACGTGTGAAGTACTCCTGTCTCTAGTTCTTTAATGTGGATGTGAACAAACCTAAAGATCGTGTGCCAGTCAAAGTGGATGATATTGAGCTATGTTCCCATTAGCATTCTTTTTTTAACTCAAAGGGGGAAATGCTTTTGTCCTTTGTGCAAATTGATATCGCTTATGCAGCAGAATGCTTCCAAGGAAAGTTAATATTAGAAAACAATGTTGCTGTTTACGTTCATCACTCTGGCTGCAACCACATGGGTGTAAGGTTTCCTATAAGATCAGTTTTGGGCGTCACAACATGGCAGCAGTCAATAGACAAGTTTACACGTAACACAGTAACATGGTTCAGCATAGGCTGGAACAAGCTCATGCAAGATTTGGGCTTGTGGGGACGGAGGAATGGTTTATTCAGAACCAAAGATTGTAGATTATAATGAACTCTGATTAGTTTAACATGTCAGCTTCCTAACCTATGGTTTGATGCTGGACTGTTCTGAAACTGACCAGAGTGCCTTATAAACTATGATTCCTGGTTAACATGGGATGATAAGCTGGGATCAAGGAAATGAACCCAAAGGCTGCTCTTGGCTACATAGAAGTTGAAGGAGGAGGACCATGCAAGCCCAAATCTTGCTTGGCCTCATTCCAGCTTGTGCACACAGTGCTAAACCATTGTTTAGAGCTTATGTGAAAAATGGGCCAGTGTCATCAATTCACAAATGGCAGAGCAACCTGCACTGTACTATTTCTACTTGTAATGTGTCAGTGAGGCATTAGTTTACAAAATCAGAAGTCAGGGAAATGAAGGAGAAGGCAGCATGAATACTGAGTTCAGAAATTAGTTGCTTCAGCTGAATTCTGTTAAAAAGCCCTTCTGAGCCCCTCACCATATAGGAAGCACAGCAAAATTTGATTTCATGATACATTCTGGGACACACCTCACTTTGATGAATGCCTAGAAGGAACATGCGAGGAAAACACTGCCTCTGTGCATGAACAGAGTACATTGTCTTCTATACTAGGTACCAACAAACACCTGGGCTTCAAAGAAAGGAATCAGAGACTGCAGATTTAAGCAAGTCAACAAAGCCCTATTAAAATTATCCCAACTCACACAGGAGCTGCTTCTCATGTTAGCTTCCTGTGAGATTGGCTCCTAGGTAGATTTCTGCAACAAACACCACAGTCTGGTAATAGACCAATCAGCATATGATCATATGACCTGAAAGTAAACCTAAATACAACTTGACCTTTGCCGAGAAAACCTGAGAGTTAAACCATATGTGAGGTGGGAGATCCATGATTCAAACTCCTAATGTGTGCTTTTATTTTACAAAAAGCAGATTGCGAGGGCCCAGTTTGGATCAGTGCCATGGTGCACTTGGGATGAGGAGATTTAATCCTTTGCTTGTGCATCATGGTCGTGAGCCCATGTGCTCTCTGAAGTTTTCATGAATTACAGAGAGGGGAAACAGTCTTGTATTAAGTAAGCTTTAACCTGCTTGGCTAAGAGCAATCTTGGGGTGAGTGATTTCAATTGGGAAACTGGTGCCAGAACAAAGTGTTAGATCTACCTCCATGCTTCAGGCCCTATTTAAATTGGGTGCTTGTTGTAAATATAGAATTATTGGGAGTTCGACCACTGAACTTCCACATCCTGTGTAGCTTCACCCTGAATAAGAGGATTCTCAGCCTACATGAAGACTCTAGAGCTAGTGATCAATTAAATTTTAAGAGCAAGGACTTTGTAAGCCTTGACTGCTTCTGCTTTTACTCAGAAGTTTTATTTTATCTTAATTCTCATTCATTACAAATTTATTCGAGGTTGGTTATCTGACTGCCTAATTGGTGTGTTTCTAAATAACTTACCCACTCAAACCAGGAAGACTGGGATCTTGATGTAGGTCCAACAACATCTAACTATTTGGCAAATGTTCCATGACTAACTTTATGAATTATGGCTGCCAATCTGGCACCTTGATCTCAGTGTGTGACAGCGTATCTGCTCTGTAGTACTAACACATTATCATTGAAATATTGATGCTATAACAAGTTCAGTTATGCTGCACTGGGGTACTGCTACCACAGCCTATCCTAAGCAGTTGCTAGTGAAGTAAGCCTTGGGACATGCTATCTTCTCCCCCATTTTTGATACTTAGATTATGTAGCTCCTGCCACACAGTTGTTCATCTCTCACACTGAAATCATTTGTATAATCTGCACTCAGCTTTCATCATTAACATATCTATGCACTTTGTAGCATGCAAATACCACTTGACATGGTGTACAGAGTTGTGCGTGCTGGTTGAATGTACACTGTACACGCAGTATATCCTATGTACAATTGACATATACTGCTCAGTGCACATAGAGGAAGAAAAAGAGAGACAGAGGAAGAAAGAGATCTGCTACCCTGTTACCAAACAACTCTAAATAGCAAATGTCATTCATTTCTATGAAATAGCTGTTTTTAATACACATGATCTAATTCTTGTTTGCTCTTTAAAGTTTTATTGTCTTGGCATTTTAGACAGAAAGAGAGCATTAGCATACTCAGGAGAAATGCTACAAGTAAAAGGCCTGAAGCTACCCAATGCATGGTTGATAGCATACAGCACGGGATATAAAAACTTTTGTCTGATGGCTCACTTTACTTGTTTTAGAGTACTGTTGCTCTCCAGAGCTTATATTCATGTTCTTTCTACTTCAAGTTTTATTACTTCTTTTGTATTATTTAATACATCTAAAGACACTTCCAAAAGACAAATTTTTCCATTTTGAAAAAAAGTAATGGTTTGGAACTCGCTAAAGCACATTAATGGTCTTGCTCAGTAGTGTGTGCCTATAGTCCCCCCCACCTCGCAAGGTGATACAATAAATGGCAAATAAAGCAATTAGGCAGATGATCTTCAAGATATAAATATATCTGTCAGATAATATATTTACAGGCCTTGCAAGAGAAATAAACCAGGAAGCAAAACCACTTGGAAATCTCTAAGTGTACAAAGGCAAATCAAAATGAACATCACTGATAACGTACTAGGAGGGAAAACCTATAGTGTTTGACTTGAAATTACTATTCCAGCATTACATGTATAATAAATATGGGAAATATGAAAGAGAAAATTAAATAATAAGGACACACTGAGTGCAACATTTTAAATACAAGGATATTATCATTAACTAAGGACATAATTGTACATTAAAAAGAATCATTCTACATCTATGTCTACTTAGATGTCACTTCTCTAATTATTCTATAAATAACCTGGGAAATGATACCTCCAAGGTACATGTTTTACTATTTACTAAACAAAAAAATGCCCCGTTTGACACCCCTGATTAAGGCCAGGCATTTCTTAGGCCTCATACACATTTCTGAAATCCACAATACATCAATTTTTAATACTGCCACTCTCTGAGCTGCATTAAAAAGATGGTGGGGGAAAGATTTTAGAGTAATTAATGATATAGTTAGCTGCTAAATATTAATAGGAATCGTAGTCTTGCATAAAATATAACATATAAACCTTGCCAATACAGACACACCAGTAATTAAAGTTGAATATGTAATTACGCTGATTTATAAGACAGGCAAAAAGTTACACTTTACTAGCTTCTATGTAAACTCTGGGTAACAGTTAAACTTTGCATTTTATGGTAATATAAATGGGCAGTATCTCTGTGACAGTCCATAAACATGATAAGGACTTGTGGGTCTAGTTAAATTACTACTAATTCTAACTATTCCTGCTATGCAATCTTAACAGATGAAAATTCAGTAAAGAATCCAGATATTTGATCGGAAGTAGAATTCATTGCACTGAATATTCAAATAATGATGATCACAGGCGCAATAAAAGCACCTATATTATGAGAAGTGTTGCGTCAGTATTTTTTTGCAATCACATTAACAACTTGTTTCTCAAGGCTGAAACATGGTTGCATACACCCAAGTCCAATCTAAACCAAAGAGATGTTCCAAGTACACCTAGCTGCAACCCAAGGCCACAATGCACAGAGAACGGGAGTCACATTCTATTCTATGTGAGAGAAACCTTTTGCAAGCGCACAAGCCTTTCCCACTGCCCACTCATGTCATCATGAACTGAGATTTATTCAGAGGGAGGGGAAGTGTTCACATCATGGGAGCTGTTTCTCAGTCCATGTGAATAGTTTCTGAATATGCTTGCATGCATTTGAAAGGATGTTAGGGGAACGCAAAGTTTTTGTCAATAAGGGATGCTGACTGCACTTACATGTGAGGCTGAGGAGAGCAGCCTGGGCTGCTGTTTCCATTGCTGTCAATGTGATCCAGCGAACCATTGAGGTCTTCATGGACTGCCTGTAGTAAGCCACTGGATGCGTTATTTATCAATCCGGGGTTACCAAGCAAAGGTAAACTACTCTCTGCCAGCGCAGCCTAGCAAAAGAAAGAGGCAGAGTTTTTAGCCATTTGATCATTGGAAGTAGCTTCAACATGTATTGATGTAGATCTGTGTAAACAGGCCCAATTGATGACGAGAAACATCTCTGGGCCATTTGTTCCACATC
>NC_138542.1:23776021-23803521 GCF_964234715.1 Podarcis melisellensis
GTAAAAGATAGCATTACTTTTAAAGAAACATACAATTTGACAAGCTATTGCATTTTACCTTCATTTTATTGCCATATTTTTCATCACACTCATTGTTTTCCAACTGTCACTAAATTGTTCATTTTCTTAGTCTGTTACATTCACGGGCCTATTTACTGTTTATAAAGCAATATGCACTTACAGGTTTTGGAGATGGCTTGGGCTCCGAGGGTCGCATGTGCAAGTGGGTCATCATTGCCTGAAGACGTTCCCGTTCTTTAGAAAGCTGTTAAAGAAAGAGTGAGATCAGAAGCATTTTAGAAATGACTAATACAGCTATTTTATTTCGTCTGCTACATCTTATCATTGGAGGCTGTTGTAGGGTAATGGTTCCTGCATATCAAATCCTTATATGTGAGCAGCAACGTATGTACAAAGAATGGCAACTTTGGCAATTCTGGGGGTCGGGGCGGGGGGGAGGCCCACCTATAGCTTTCCTCCTCGTGTTTAAAAGGTCAGGGAAAACAAATAATACTTCATCTTTTTGTCAATAAGAGAATTGAGGTCACCATTGCCTTGACAGTAACAAGTTACCAGGACCATAAATTAGGCGGCCCATAGTGTCTCTTTAAAAATCCTGTGGACACTGATAGCAATGGAGTAGTGCCAACAACTGTGAAGGGGTGAAGGGGTCCTTGTAGAACAGTGCCTGCCAGGATTGTCTGCACACTTCATCCATTCCCACTGAGGTCCAGTTAGTGCCCCCTGCAATCTGCCATCATCAATCTAATTCAATAGAGTGACAGGGACCAGGCAGTGTGAAATGCTGAACTCTGCTACTAAGCCGACATCTACACTGCACTGGGTCTCATTACAACTGATGGACCTTACTTTTCTATCAGTCACACAAAGGGGGGGGGGGGAAGGAACTCATAATTGGTCACCCTGCAAGCAGAAACTCTGTTCGGCCTTTTGCATCACAGCGGAACCTTTATAAATGGTAAACAGCTGCTTAAGAAACCTTTCAACATGCTTCAGAAAACATATCAGGGTTATTTACACCCACCCACCCACCTTTTTTTTATTTGTTATAATCAATTCTCAATTGATTTTTCACAGCACTCAATGGAAGAATCTTTATAGATTCTTTATAGTTATAGGAAGAATCTTTATAGTTTCTGATTCCAAGAGCACCCAGTTATTTAAAACAAAGAAATGAATAATCATGCAAGTTTTTAAAAACTTCCCAAAACTATCATCACTACCACCATCATTAATTTATTTTTTTAAATTCCTACCCTTTATCTGAAGATCACATGGCAGTTTACAATATGAAAACACAAAAATACATACCATAATAACAAACAAAGACACACAAAAAAGTATCATGCACAAAAATAAAGACGTTTATTTAGAGCCGTATTCTAGGTTAATTTGAATACACTTAAAAACAATTAATATGCCTCTGAGAGTCAAATCTCAAAGCTTAATCTTTAAAACTTGTTCTTCAGCCAAGTTCATAAAGATGAAGGCTTACATTTTCTGTTAGGCCCAGAAAAAAGTATAAAAGAGAAACATATGCAGTAATTTCAAATGTCTTTGTGTGCATATGTATAAGTATACAGAGAGAGAGAGAGCTCACCCTTTCCAAAGGTTTGGGATAGGTAACTAAAGCAAGCTCCCCACCAGTAAATATTCAATTTCCCACTTGGCTGTGAACTTAAAGGCGAGTCCAAGTAGCCAGGCATTATAATGCTTCTGGCTTAGATTTCAGTGAGTCTCGTGTTAAGAGGAAGTCACTCACTGAGGGCAACCCTTGCCCTTGCTATCTGAATGTGCCACACAGACAGCCTCATTAAGAGGATATTTTTGGTGGACCTTAGAAGTTGTATTGGAACAAGTGGGAGGAGGTAAACTTACAAATTAAATTAGACGAATTACATTTAAATGTGCCACTATTTTTGGGCCTGTGCTACACAGATGAAATTATTAAACCTAATTTTGCCAGACCACCTTAAGCATATATGGCAGGAAATTGCAGACATCTGAAATTTGTCTGAAGTTTTGTCTGACGTTCCTGAAATCTAACTTCCCCCCAAAGTCATCCAAATTCTTCCTAAATTTAGGGTACTGACTGGTCTACTGTCCAGTCCACTCAGTTATCACCTGCCCCAAATCTTTCCTTGTTGTGCTTAAAGTTAGCAACCTTTACAGAATATATACTTTGGTTAACTTCTGAAAGGGTTTGTGCCATTTGTGCTGTGGATAGCTACTGCTCACATTTGAGAAAAATAGCACCATTGGGAGAGCCACCATGTAACAAAAGGGATAATGTGAAAAGGGATATGCTCCCAAAACCTCACAGTCTATGTATGATTGTTATTGTTTTATAAATTTATTTTATAAATTATAAGTCAGAACTTATTAATAGTAAATTATGAATTCTAATTAATAATAATCAATTCAGAACAAATCATATTTCTTCAAGGAAGTCAAAGATTTCTAGAAGATTTTCCCAAACCTGTATTTCTAATTGCTGAACCACCTGCATTTGCACCCGACACTGAGCAGTGCTTCTGTCATCCAATGCATGTTCATTATTAAGGTGCCTAGTAAAAGAAGACAGAATAAAAACAACACAACATTAGGAGGCTGTTATAAATCTCCTGAACCTTACTTTTTGCCCCCAGCCCGGCCTAGTTATTAACAGAGAAAGGGAGTTTTCATTTACCAGAGAGGTAGTCATAGACAAGCTAATTCAAGCAACTCAACCTAAGAAGCAACAGACACAACAGGATTGCCCTCTCATCCAATGGTCCAAAACTGCAATGGTAACTGGGAATGACAGAAACTGTTTCTTCTACCAAACAGCCACAGAACACCACTGGGTGGACATTAATGGAGTTTTGAGTTGTGCAAGTGTCACTAACGGCTGTAGACAAAGGCCCCTAGTTTGAATTAGGCAAATGGACATTCTGAGTTGTTTCCAATGCTAGTTCTACACATTGGATTCCCATTGAAATTCATGGCCATGACTAATTTAAGTCCATTAATTTCAATGTGTCTACACTAAGTAGAACTTAAGTTAGATACAAACCTCTGTATCATCACTGGGCTATGTTATACAGATAGGAGGTTTATGAAAATGTTCAAGTGTCAAGAAAGATCTCACATTTATTTTATGTACCATGTCTTTCCTCTCACGTCTCACCTGTGAGAACTGTAGCGCTACAACATGCCTAAATAGGAATTCTACATTATTTCAACATAATCCCTCATTGGCTTCTCACACCATTATCTTCAAGAAGCCTAAAACCATGAGTTCAACTGCCGCTCTTTCCACTGCCACCATTATGGAGTAGAGTTGTATCAACTGCTAAATGGTTAGGTAACTATGCCAGGAACTGTGCAATGTCGCAAAGACATCTCTAAATGACAAAAATGATAATAATATCTACTTCAAAGTGGGGATGGAAAACATGTGGCCTTCTAGACGTTGGACTCCAATGTCTGTCATCACTGACTGCTGGCTATGCTAGCTAGGACTGATGGCAGTGATGTCCAACAAAATCAGGAGGGCTACGGGTTCTCTACAACTGCCTTAATCCTCCTGAATTTGGCAAAAATGCCTATGTAAATGAGTGGTGCAAAGCAATGAAAACTGAACTGTATGATGAGGCTTATTTTCTTGGGTTGCTTTTTAGAAGAAAGGGATTAAAGGAAGAACAGAGACCAATGGAGGGTTTTTTAATACAGCAATGGAGATTGTTTTGATCTGAAATGATGGAAGAGGTCAGGTATTATACAGCAGTATATTTAGTAATTTATATTTGGCTTTCTAGGGAGAAATCTTAAGCCAATAATAGTCTTGAGCACAGTGGCAACCTCTGTGGAATTACTCACTTGACTTCCCAATAGCAAGCATTGCGGCTGGTCACTGAGAGGAAGAAAGGCAATATGGCAGGGAGCACACTGTAATGGTACTGGATTGGCTGCACCACTATGCCTGCATCACCCACCCTCAATCCCTTGCCCCTCCATCTCTCAGTAAATAGCAGCAACACAGTATTAGGAAGCCTGGTGAGCAATGCAGCCTCCCTGACTACTGAGAGAAAGGGCCAGAGATGGCACTGAAAGAAATTAGAGAGGTAAACATTTAATATTTACTACTATTATTATTAACTAACAGACAGTCTGGGAATAGAAAGGAAGGGGCTAAGAGAAGAGTGATGTTATAAGCAGAAGATGTGCATGCAAAAGGACCAGAGAGGTTGGATTAAATAAATTTACAGCTGGGGGTAGGGCAGAGGTGAAGTACAAGTTGAGTATGAAAGGATAGTGCGAGAAGAAATTAACTGGGGTTGAGTAAAAAAATACTTCCAGAGGCAGGGCTTTTTTCAGCCGGAACTTGCTGGAACTCAGTTCTGGCACCTCTCAGGTGGGTGCCTTTGCTATTCTAAGGGAACAAGGGAGGCGTTCAGGGCAAGTTACAGAACCTATTTTTCTAGAAAATTAGCACTGGGGGTAGGAAACTAAAACAATAAAAGAAGAAGCCTTTTCCATTTAGAGTCTCTGGATCACCAAATTCTGCCTAAAATGGGGAGGCCGAGTCACAATACTTAAACAAATATCTGCTTGAGGAAAGCTGAGCTGTGGAATTAGCAATTTCCAAAGCTAAATTAGATATCTGTAGGAAGTGTTGCAGTGATCTCCAGCAGATAATGTTAAACTCTGCCTCCCATTTCGTGACTGGTGGGTCTCGGTAATTTTCAGTCAACTCAGGTGGGCACTGAAGGTAGAAAGTTTGAGAATCTCTGATGTGGACAATACTGAGCTAGATGGGCCATTGGTTTGGCTCAACTTCTTAAAGTAACAAAACAACTGTGCTATATTGTGTTCATCTGAATGTGGAATCTCCCTGACTTCATAATCCATTCCTGGGACAGGCATGAGAGTCCAAAACTCTTACCATGTTGAGATTTCTCCCTGGAAAGTTGGTATTTAAAAAATCACAAGTGGCCTTGTCTACAAATGAAAACAGACAATTTCACTTACTTGCTTTCTCAAGCTTCTGAGTAAAATCATAATTTCCTTCTAGAAGCAGGTGTAATGCTTCAAGAACCAGCTGTGTAAAACAGTTTATTTTTTATTTTTTATGGTTAATCATGGTCTAATGACTGATCTCGAAATTACAGTAAACAGATAGAAAGTTAATTGATGTATTAATTTGCTGTGTGACACATCACAGAAGTCTGGCCTGCACTTTACAGATATTTTTAAACTATGCCTATGATTTATTATTGTAATTAAGATCTTAGCAGTTGGAGGGTTAATGTGATACAAATCCAAATTATTCTCAGATTTCCAAATAAATATGGCAGGGTGATTTTGAATCTAATAAATATGGGCATCAGTTTTTAAATAAAAATGACTAAAACATACAGATAGATGAAACATAGGTATGGATGAGAAACTATTGCCCCCAGTATCCAATACTTTGTATACCCATGTATGTGTGATGCATGTTGGAGTCATAAATCTCCACTGACAATAAATTTGACAGCTGCACTACATCCCTTAACTGACAATGTTAGCAAAGCAAGTGACAATAGAGGTAAACACAGCCACAGAAGACTTACGGTATCAAAGCAAAACTTAATATATAATGTTGTATAATGCTGAAATGCAATGTAATGCAGAGAAGCTAAATGTGCCAGTACAATTTTGCACGAACAACAAACTTTTGTAGCTTCTCTCCAGCAAGCAAATACCCAGAAGCCTCTCAACAGAACCACACTAATCTGCTTGTAGCTTTGCTTGCAGTGGTCTCCAGAGAAAGCTGACTTTAAGAAGCGTAATAGGCTAAAATGGCCTTTTTATGCTGTCATCTATTTAACAAGTTGATTGAGGGCCAACATAGTCCAGTGGCTTGTAGATACAGTGCTAAGCTTGGAAAGGGCAGGCCTGGCTTCAAGTTCCCTCTCAAGCATGAAGCTCAGTGGGTGAATATGGACTTACACCTTGCCTCTCAACCTAAGCTACTGCGCTGGGTTTTTTGTGATGGTAAGTGGAGTGGGTTATATTCTGCCTCGAGTTCATCCTGAAAAGGCAACAACTAAAGTGTAATATTCCCAATATACCTAAATATATTTTGGCTTTATAATGAAACATAAATTTGGCTTCATATATCTAACAATCTCAACTCAGCTCTGCTCTTGTTTTCAATGTCATATAATATGTGGGATCACTTTTTCAAAAGCCCACCCCTTATTTGTGGGTGTCTGTGTGATAAGACCAGAAGTGATAAGACTGATAAGGCTGTCAAGTCCTGAAGGAAGACTGGCTCTTGAGAACATACAAATGGAATCTGAGAAGAATCAAGTGGGGGTCAAGAGAAAAACAGCAGCTTTATTGGAATAGCTCTAAAGCAGCCTTCACCACTGAACTCAATGGAACCTATTTCTGAGCAGACTTTCACCCAAGACTCAGCACATTACACTGCCTCCTCTTCCTTGCATACACACACACACACATGCCTGGATATACCTGATTTTCAGGGAAGAGGAAGAACCTCTATACTGGTTGGTGCTATGAAGGAAAATGAGAAGAAGAAAGAACAGAAACAAAATAGGGGCAGGGGTGAGAAGATGGAAAGAGACCCAACAAGAACAAGCAACAGGAAGAAAATACATAGGAAAATAGGTAGAAAGTAATGAAGAAAGACCCAGCAAAAAAAAAAAAAAGGAAAGCACACTAAAGAAAGGTTTTGTCTATAGCCATACTACCCTGAACATGTCTGATCCCAGAAGCTAAGCAGGGTCAGGCCTGGTTAGTACTTGGATGGGAGACCGCATGGGAATACTGGGTGCTGTAGGCTTGATTGTGGACTCTCCTTCCTTGGAGGTCTTTCAACAGAGGTTGGATGGCCATTTATCATGGATACTTTATTTGAGATTCCTGCATTTCAGGTGGCTGGACGAGATGACCCTTGAGATCCTTCCCAACTCTACAGTTCTATGATTCATTCTATTGGATCAGCCTGCAGTATGTGTAGCAGCCAAAGGCTTTGAAATGGAACATGGTTTTTAAACACTTTCATTGTTGTGTTTAGTATTTTGTGTTTTTATAGTGTAAAGTGCCCTGTGAAGGGCAGTATTTCAAACCAGCCAACCAACCAACCAACTAACCAACCAACAAAATCATAAACATTCTGTTTCATCTGAGTGGGGCTTAAATTTCTTAAGGGTGCTTTTGTAGGGAACTGGACTGGGGAAGAGAGTCTCTTGTACACACACCAAAACTGTTCCACATCTTTCTTTGTATGCAGATGTGTGCAGAAAGCAGCAACCCCTCTTCCACCTCAGCAGATGGGTCACCTCTCCCATCTATTGTTTTTGCTGCTGTTGTTACTATTATTAGCTAGCGGAACAGAAACAAAAACATTTCTTTCCCATGATCATCTGGTTGCACTTCCCTCGCTCTTTGGCTCTGGAGGTAGATGCATTCAGAGGACATCCTCCGCTTCAATAGTGCTGCCACTGCACTCAAATTACAGTCCTGAGCCATCAGCCAGTAAGTGAATACAAGAACTGAGGCTCCACCCCAACAGGAAGTCCATGGGTGGGAATTATAAGCTCAAAGAAAGAGCCCCAGCAGGCCCCTAGGTGAAGGCCAAGGACAGTGTCAGATTACAAAATAGGCAGAGCAGGCACCGATCTATGGGTCTTTTAGGGGCCCTGCAACAACGGTTCAAAATAATATTGATCTGATTTTGAAATAAAATTACAATCAAGTTTTCTTAGATGTTTCTTAAATGTTATCCCAATAGAGCACATGCACAAGAAACCTCCAGATATGAAGCTTTCTTTTGAGTTAATGTGCTCAAAAACGTAATAGGCGATAATTTGTGAGGGCCTCCCTGAGATTTCAACTGCCTAGAGGCCTCCACAGGGTTTAATCTGGCCCTGGCCCAAACACCTTTTTGTAGGCTGAGTGAGATGGAGAGGATTAATTTGCAGCAACTCAGAAATAAACTTAGGACTCAGGCCCATGTGCTCATGCTTAGGTATATCCAGTCAATTTGCAGAATAGCTTACATGTGACCTGTGTTGGTTCTGAAGCTAGGGGGTGTCAAGCCAGAGTCAGCAACATCCTGCTAAACTTTACTTGGGAGAAACTTGTAAAACATCAATGGTGGTATCCAGTGTAAAATATCAATGGTGATATCCACAATCAATAACAGTAGTAATTTAAGTCCATTGATTTCAGTGGGTCAACTCTGAGTATAACTTGGTTGGATATCACCTCAAGTCTGCAGATTCATTATTTTCTGGGAACAATTGGGAAATTGAGGATATTTTCTGAAGCTCATGTCTATGACAGGTTGATTCTTGTCATGAGAAGTCATCCATACAGCTAGTTACAGTATAACTATCTACAACACATATTCCAGAATAGAGCTACAACTATAATGGGTCTATTCAGAAGTAAACAAGCTGAGGGATTCGAACCGTATTCATTTAATATGTTATTTTGCTAGATGTCAATGTTACTGAAAACCCAATGAGTCTTGCTAGATGTTTCCCCAACCGAGGGAGAACGTTGGCATGAGGTGGCTGAAGTGGAGCTATTTGCAAAAACATGGTCATAAACTTGTAAAATGTTTTTATAAATAACATCTGATAAGCACATTGCCAGATTTGAGCCACCCTCCAGAATCTGGAATCACTGGAACCTCCAGAATCTGTTTGGGAATGTCAAAGGCAACTGAAGTCACAAATGAAAGAGTGCCTCTGAGAAAGTGAAGCAACAATAGCCAGCTTGCTCATGTGCTGGAATTAGGGAAAAGGTGTTTACGTGTCTTCAGAACAGGCTAGTTCCTGCCGCCCTTTTTAAATAAACCAAGCACTAGCTAAACAGATATCCACACACAGATCAAATTATATTTGCAGAAATATCAATTGCAAGAAGATCCACATTTGTAAGATATAGGTAACATTGTTAAGGCAAGGTAGAGAACACAGAAGATTAGTTGTGAGGATGTACTAGAGAGTAAGCAGGATGCTAGACTTTAGTAGAGAGAATCTATATTGGCGTGAAACAAAAGGAACTGGCATCAACAGAAGTTAGAGTGGATTTACTTTCAGTTAGGTTTCCAGTGGACATCTAGCCATTTCAATTAACCCCTGTGTAACTTGGTACTCTTGTCAGTCTCTCCTTAGAAGAATCCCAGGACTAAAATAGCAGAATGCCAAAGGTCAGGGCAGAGGTACCCTGGCAGTGGTCTGTGGGGGAATTGAAACAGAACCTGTCTGAACTAAGTTCAACTCCAGGCAGTACTATTCTGAGCCTCACTTTAATGAGCACTAAAAAAAAAACAACCTAAACATATTCTAACCAGAGAGGATCACAAACTATAGTTACTTCTCTTACAACTAACCAAAGTTTGCTGGAAATCCTTTTATAGTGATTTTTCTAACAAATGTTTATAGCTTGAAACTAACTTTTCCTATGCTTAAAATCAGCATAAATAAAATTTAAAAGACTTGACTCCTCACTTTTTGAAGGAACAGTTAGAACTGTACAAAACATATTGAAATTAAAGATGGTACTTATCTGTATTCCATAATAATTATCATTTGTTTTTAACTAGGGATCGATCAACCTAATTCCAGTCAGTGTTAATTTTACATGTGTTCATCTCTAAGTATTTTTTGTTCTGTTTCTGCAATAAGCTCCATTTTTAACATCAGCATGAAAATCTGTATTTAGATACATAATTAATATATCCAATAATATATATTTAAATATGCATTTGACCTCCATGTGTGCATTTCCAAATATGTTTCTACCCTAAGACACACATTTTAATGCATTTTGGTGCAGTATTTGAGCTGAGAAGAATTCAGGGAAGTGCAGAATCCACTAGTCTGGGAGGTGCAAACTGGGGCACTCCACACAGAAATTTACAGAAATTAAATTCCTCAAGCATCTCAGATATGGGTGGTATTTGTTACTACAACAGACCTTTCTTTATTCATTCTTTTGGATTAAAAGTACCCTGTCTTGCATAGATACTGCATGTAGCATGCAATACTCAGAAAACTCAAGTACATGAGTCCTGAATCCTTAAAACTGTTTGAAAGATATTTGTACACACAGAGGACAGAGAAGATTAGTTGAGAGGAGACACTGGAACCTGCAGGCTAGAGTTATGTACTGACAATAGCTACATGGAGATTTGAGATACTGAGTAGTGTGTAACAAAGCAGTTCCATTAGTGTATAGACTTCTGACTGTGCAACAGGGTTGCCCCTCCCTCTCCCCACATGCCCCCTAAATGTGTTCTGAGGGTCCCTCAACACTCCAGAGCAGATCTGAAAAGTATCCATATGGGGTTTGAGTTTTCAGGGAGGTGATGGCTGGGGTGGGGGTGAGACCTTTTGTCCTTGGCAAATATGGATTCCGGCTGTACGGTAACAGATAAAACAAACATATGTCACAATCATGCCCATTCCATTAAATTTAAGTTTCAATTGAAAGTGGCTACATTACATCCCTTGTCATCTTTCTTACAAGATGCACATTTCTGTTAATTAACTCCTCAGATGCAGCGTGTTAATTTTTCAGTTGCTTCTTGTGTGTCTGGTAGCTCTGATCCCTGTGTAAGCATACATATTGGTTTATTCACATAAATAAGTAGAAGGTGAACCCCTTTAGAACATAACATTATATTCAGTAATGAGAAAGAACACCAAACTGCTGTTGTGTTTGGAAGTAGCCCGATATTAAACTCTATCTTGTTTATTGCAGACAACACAGCATCTGGTCAGAATCAAAGTTTTCCATTCTAAAAATTGACAATACTGCATTTGACAGGCCTGCTTTGGGGAATGGTAAAGTTCCAGGGGTCAGCAAACTTTTTCAGCAGGGGGCTGGTCCACTGTCCCTCAGACCTTGTGGGGGGCCAGACTACATGGGGGGGGGGAATGAACGGATTCCTATGACCCACAAATAACTCAGAGATGCATTTTAAATAAACGGACACATTCTACTCATGTAAAAACACTCCGATTTCTGGACCATCAGCAGGCCGGATTTAGAAGGCGATTGGGCCGGATCCGGCCCCTGGGCCTTAGTTTGCCTACCCATGGTTCAGAGTATTCTAAATTTGTGTACAACCCTGCTAGTGGGGTGTAGGGTGGATATATTTTGCAAGTGGCATTGTACTTGCAGCATGTATGCTTTGGCTTTCCGTCTTGCAAGGTCCCTGGTCAAACTGTTTCTTCAAGTTTCCGTAGCGCTTAAAGCAGCGATTTGGAAATACTGAAACTAGTAGCCAGCAGATCAACGAGCTCTGCTACCATCAATGTGAATAAGTGTTGGTGCACTTGTCATGGACTCCTGTTGGACAGTGCCCATTTTGAGGAATACTCTCTCCCCTCCCATGTTTGGAGCAGTTTTGTTTTAGAGAGGGTTGTTTTTTTACCTTGGATTTACGAACATGAAAGGATGGGTCTTTATCCACATATTCACACAGGTAGTCCTTTAAAAAGAAAAAAGAGCAGTATGCTACCTCTCCCTCTCAGAAATACCTCACCATTCAAGAACATTTCTCTTTCTCTTTCTTAGAACCCCCTAGGAATGAATGTGAGTAGCCCAGAATATGCTTGCAAACATTTTCACTAGTCTGTTGCATTGCATGGAACATGGAGAAGAAGCTGAAATCAGGGATTAAGAAACAAACAAACATCCCCCCGTACCACCCTGGAGTGAGGCTCCCACAGTTCTAATATGACTACACTATTTCTGGGGGAAGAAGGCACTCCCATGGTTATTGTGAAATGATTGTCCTGTACACAGCCCAGGAGTGACAACTAGAAATAGAATAACAATACCTGATGAATGCATTTCTACTTCAGACACTACTGGAAAAGCATGCTCTAAGACTCTAATCCAATGATGTGCGCACAGAACCCTATTTAAAAAGCTAAAACCACACTAAGTGGGTTTTGGGATATAAAAGGGGTAGTGAAACTGCCTTGGTTGGTGTAACACTTGACTACACGGACAGGCAGCAGCTCTCTACCTTTTCAGACAGGGTGGGACTTTCCCACCCCTACCTGGAGATTCCAAAGAATGAATTTGGGGCATCCTGTATGCAAAGCATATGAGAAGGGGACTGAACACAGCACTACCACCTTCGCCTCTTTAATCCCAGGGATCTTGGCTTTTAAATAAGGGTTCCATATGCAGAGTACCAGCTTGTGGATTAGAGATGGAAAGTGCATGTGAAGCTTCCAGTCCAGTGGTGTGATTCACACATAAAGAAACCGACATCTGCATACATTGTGATCTAGCTGGATCGGGGCAAAAATGTGTTTAGATTTTTCGTTCCAATTCATCTCTGTATATTTAAAGAACTAAAAACCAGCAAAATGTTTGCATTTATGTGCTCAAGTCTCAGAGACCTATTCAATTTATCTGTGCTGCTTTTATTAGGCTAGCGACTGTAGACTACAATAATAGTCAATGAGGTTTCGTCTTGATTGAATTTTTCAGCGGAACACAAAAGAACCTTGCCATTAAAATAGTCCTTTATTCTCCTGTATGAAGGCGAAAGGTTTTTAAAGTGTTGTGATGTTCAGTAATGAGCTTCTATCTAAATTATCATTGGTGACAAACTCACAAAGCACTTTGAGGACACATAGTTATGAAATGCCAGAGCTGCCACTTTCTTTCCTGTAATTATAGGCTAGCTTGCAGCCCTTCAATGATCATTTATAGAACAGCCTCCAGTGGATTACTGAGAACTTGAAAAACACATACATACCTCTGCCACATCTCTCTTCTCCTTTCCTTGCTATTGTTTACCAGTGATATGTAAAATAATGGGGCCTATTCATTTCCCCGTCTTAATTATGCCAATCAAAGTACAGAAATAGTGCTGGATATAAACACAATGCAAGGGGACTAAATAAATAGGCTAGAAATTAACATTAAATTATGAATTCATGTATTTATTACTATTTTACACTCAAATTATTCTCTTTTATGCTTTTTACAACCATCTCAGGTACATATTGCTGTTCAAAAATTCTCTATGATTTATAAATCAAGAATGAGATAATACTGAAAAATGAGAGGATTGGTGGATTTTCTCAGTCAGTGCCTAATTGCTGTTTCAAAATGCATATGCAAAGGGACATTTCATTAATCATTTAATCATGTCCCTTGCAGGAAGTTGGAACTAATGTTGCAAATACCCTTTTCATATGAATGCTCCATAATACTATCTTATGCATTTGATATATTGCATATGTCATAAATTATAGCTGCTTCAAAAAGAACCAAGTGGGTTGTTATCCCTGAAGATGCTTGTTACAAAACCTTTATTAAGTTTTTTCCCCCCACTCTGACTTATTGCTGGTTCTTTTTCACAGCTTCATTCTAGCCCCCAATAATGCTCTTTCTGATGGCAAAGGTCTGTAAATTACCCATGCAATCACCAACACCATTTCACAGACCTGTTCTACTTCTACTGGTCTGCTAACAAGGCGATTACACACAAATTACTGAATGCCTATGAAATATTTAAATGCATTCTACTCTACTATGCATTAATAAGAGCAAAGCAAGCGCTGGAATTCTGGTGAGCCTCAGTCCCTAATGTCCCCTAATGAGCCTCTTACTGTGACTGCAGTTCAAACAGAGAGGTGAGGGGAAAATGCAAAGGGTGCCTTCAGAAAGGCAGCACTGAACAAACATTGTGTGAGCCAGTTCTAATTTATGGGTCACTTTATAGGTATATTGATTTTTGTTTTCAAAATGGAATAAATGATGTGGTCGACTGATGTTCTTTCAAAACTGCATGAATCTGTGTGCAGGCTTGCCAGACTTGCACATGGAAAAATATAAATATGCAGTCAAATTGCTAAGGAAACAATTAGGAAAAATTTTTTTTGATGGAGCCTGACCAAAAACAAAAATAGTATAAAAATGACCTGCTTCCATTTGTCTACTGATCTCCCATAGGTTTTAGGGAATAACACAGTATGTGCCAGCTTACCCTGAAATAGTACAAACTATTAAATGAATTTTGACATTAGAATCTTGAATTCATTGCAAATTATCTGATTTCTGAAGAGAAAAACGGGGGTCAACCTTTAAACCCTGAAGCGTCAGAGACGGTTTTAGCAACGTGTTTCACTTGCCCATCAGTAGTGTATGATTTATTTTGCATTGAGCTTTAATGTTTAAACACTGACAGGAGTTTAAATACAAAATGTATTTGTGTGTGTGCCACTATTCAATGCATGTCACTATTCATTTAGCAGATTGTGTCAGATGTCTTCGTTCTGAAGGATGATGGCACTGTCACCCCAAGAAACAACATCCTGACAAGTTCAAATAATGCCTTTTTGAGGTCATAATTTTGGAAGCAGGCAGCCTAGTCAAAGCCAAAGCTAATCTACACAAGATGTGAGTAAGGGTATAGCAACAATCTATTTCAAACTTTCTCTCTCTCTGGATTAAAAGAAAAGCACATATGAAGTTTGATACCTAATTAAATTATATGTCTTTCTGTTGCTTTGAGCTGCCCCCTTTGAGGGTCTTGTTGGTAAACTGCCCTGTCTTCTTCTGTAGCATTCTTTCCACCCTTCCCTTTCCTCAAAACTAACAATTCTGTCTCTATAGAGGAAAACATTGCCTGTCTTTGTACGGTAGATCATGTTTTGTTTCGCTGGCGTCTGCTGCATGCAGGTTAAAGTACGCTTGTCTGCTGGCTGGAACGCTATAGTGTAAACCTTTTGATTTAAAGCTCTAAAAGTCAAATCCATCTACACTCAAACTGACTTAGGACCAATGGAATGATAATTAGTTTTGCAGACAAAATACACCAAAGTTTTGTCATATGTTATTACGCTCTGACATTTATAAGACAGTAATGAAGAACTACTATTAAATGCTTTTAGTGATCTTTGGGGCTCCTTGCCTGGCAACCGGCAAAATGGTTAGCTTCTGTCAACACCTGTTTTATAGTAAAATTCCAAACAAATTCTTAAACATTTTTGGCAGTCTTTTAATCACTTTTCTTCATTGCTCAGTATTCTGCTCAATAATTGTTCTCTCTGCAGTTGGGCAATAATATTTTCTGACCTGACTTTAAAATTTGATGCTTTTCTCTGCCAGAAAGAATTAATTTTACAGAATTGCTTTTGTTCAGTGGATCAGATGCACATGAGTAACTGTAATTTTACACGACTTCATCAAGGCTGAAAATCACCCCAAAACTTCTCAAGGCTGGGAATATCCATCCAAGCTTCATGATATCAAAAGTATGGAACTGTATGGCAGTGTGTCTGTCTGATATGACATTATGTGGAAAGACAGCTATGCTTGTTTGAAAATAACAGGTGAGTAATATTAATCTCATTAATCTTTTTGATTGTATGCAAGGTGGAATTTTCAAAATTCTAAACACCTCAGTGCAGAAAAGTATAATTTATATTTATCATCAACATACTGACTTCTGGAGGGACAAAAACGAAGGTATAAAAAAACCTTTCATGGCTATAAGTCATATTCTGTAAATTATTCTTCACTTCACTCCAAATCCTTTCTATTATTAAAAAAATGAAGCAAAGCCACTGTGTTTTCTGTCTTAATCCTCCTCCTCAAATGCCTCAGCACAGCTGATTATTATTATTATTGTAAAAGAAAGGAAAAAAAGATGAAGCACGAAGGCATCAACTTAAACTGGTTTCTGAACACAAATTAGAGTTCACCTTATATATCAGAGACCACTTCAAATTTGTCACAAGAATACTGCAGAAATAGACACACAACTAGATTTGGGTAGCATTCCTTATGAATATTTTATTTCAGTACAGTATACTTGCATTAGCTCTATTAACAAGTACCACACTGTTCCAAGTCAGAACCTACAGCATTCTTACACAGATTAGACTAAGAGCAAGGTCTCGAAAACTACTGCCATTAGTTCTGTCATCCCCTATAAAGTTAATGGATTGGAAAAAAAATAGTCATTCTTTGGGTCTAAAAGTTGAAGTTGAATTGAAATAAAAGGTTTTTAATTGAAATGGGGCTTTGCAGTGTGAGCACAGAAGAATACTAAGGGGGCTAAAGGCAAGGGGATTCAGACTTTAAGACTACCGCAACACAGTATTTCAAATGAAAGAAGCTGAAGTTTACATCTCTGTGACTTTGTATTTCTGTCTAAAAGATGTGTACAACAATGGTCTCAAGTGGCATTTCTGTTGGGTGTAGAGCAAATGTCATGGCTTCTGGGTGGTATATAGTGCATGAGGTGTGGGTAACTGCCCCCTGGCTTTGCAGCCCAAAGCAGCTCCCAGTAGGGCTGGGTGATATATCAATATATCATCCAAAACCAGTTTTAAGTCCATCTCGTGATATCGGTTTCATAATTTTTGACCTGGCAATATATCACGAATCATGATGTGTGTTAGGGCTGGGCAATATACTGTCCAAAACCAGTTTGAAGTCCATAATTTTTGACCAGGCAATATAACACAAATCATGGTGTGTGTTTGTGTGCGTTATGCAAAAATCACAATGTGGAAAAACCCGTGAAGCCAGTCAGTGCCTCTACAACGTTCCATCCTTATTTCAGACATTGTGATATATAGTGATGTTTAGCTGGTGATCTATTGCAATGTTGAAAACCAGGTATTGCCCTAGCTCCCAGTTACAGGGACATTATCAAACAGGTGGTATGGAAGGGCGCATATGGGAAAGGGAAGCACATTTGATAGGCTTAGGCTACAGGACAGAATCTGGAGCCTCTTGGCCTGACCCAAGAATATTCAGGATGTTCCCTTGAATGGGTCACACAGTTTAGAAAAATTGGGAACGATGATATATATAGAAGAACTACATTGCTGTTAATCATTACTGTTTCCAGGGACTGTGCATTATAAAACCAGGGACCTACAAAACAATGTGAAAGAAGTGAGAGAAACATTAACATCACTAGACTCTGGAAAGATGGAAGTATTTATAAAAATTAGTTTTGCTTGGAGAGCTAAAGGCTGCAGCTAAGTTGGCTAGAACTCTTGGTATCAATTATGCCTAGAACAATATATGCAGTATGTAGGTTATTTTCGCATGGAATAATTTCTAGCAGCTTATATAAATCCCACACGCAAACAGTAACCTCTTTAATCTACAAGCAGAAATAGTACAGATCAAGTGTATTCTTCTAAAATTGGGCAAAAATCTGTAAAAGTACTCTTTAAAGTACACCTAAAACCTATTCTCCACAGAAAAAGTAAAATGAAGTAGGAAAGCAAACATAATCTACTCTGAAATAGATGAGTATATATATTCAATGTAAGCATTCAGATACAAAAAAAATATATAGTTTTCTTATAAAGACATGTGGTGCATCTTTGCCTTGTTGTGAAGCTGCTGTTTCCACATAGTCTGGTTCTATACCATTTGTAAACAGGCCTTTCTGATGTTTCTACCAACATCCTGGCAACAAAGCAGCACAATTTCAAATGAGCTAATTAACTTAATTGTTGATGAAGCATGAAGCAGTTCATTCACCCTGTTAGCTGCACCATGACAACATAAGAGCCTCAGCTTGTGAAGTTACTCATCTATATAAACCTATCTATAACGTTCCATTAGGACTCTTTGTACACTAAAGCCCTGTGCACCTCTCCTACGAGAGATCACGCCGTTTGGGCTCAGCCCTTCTCAAGTCCTCGCGGAATGAAAATGCTACAAAATTGCCACAAACTTGGTTTATGATACTCACTGTAATAACTGGATACTTTTTAATTTTAAGGTGCCACGCCCCACTTTTTCACAGTTAATTTTGCAAGTGTCGCACAGATATTGGCTGCATTCTGAATTAAACATGCCAGAAGATGGAGAGGATTTTTCACCTTTCTAAGTAGTGGCAAGCCTTCACAATTTGCCACATGGTAAGGCGCTCATTTAGACTTAGGGGATATGTCAAAACAGACTTCAGTGTGGCATGGGGAAGCTGTGTAATGTGGACTTTTTAAACAAACAAGAAACAAACCACTGCAACCTCTCTCACACACGTTATGTGAAGGTCACAGGCTCATGGTCTGCTTATACAGTTCTATGCCTGATCCAGGGACTCTTCTTGCTGTGACTCTTTTGTAAGCCAGACTGAAATTGATAAGCTTGATCATCTGCTGTTTTTACTGCTGGGTTGTTTTGTGTACTGAAATCCACCTTGAGTGTAATTTCCTTGTGGAAAAGCAGCATATAAATTGAAATCTAACTTTATCCAGTCTCCTCACTCCCACTCCTGTGTAAGTGGAGGTTTTTCCGTGGGCTTAGCATTTGGAAAGATTTGCACGTGAACCTTTGCGGGAAGCCTGCTCCTTCTGGAGCTTCATGAGTGCACTGGAACCTCCAAAGAACTTTGGCTCAGAGCCCATGAATCGGTACTTGAGACGTGACCCTTTTGTAAGCTATACTGAAATCACAGAGTTCACTCAGGAATAAGTGCTCTCATGACTGCGAATTATTGCTACAAAAGGACAGGCTAAAGAGACACATTTTTTTCTACAGATTACATGCCAATACACACAGTTGCATGTATTTTTTTTCTGTTCATTATTTTATCAAAAGGCACTTTACAGATGCTCTGAGGTTACATTTTGGCAAAGGGGTCAGGTAAGCATCATGCCACTAAAAAGCCCGAAGAAATGATTTAATGTGAAAGGAAAGCTAATGATTCTATCCTCTCCAGTTGGCTTGATCTGGTGTTTTGGCACATAAGCCATAAACATCCGATAACTTTACGGCTGAGTTTTACTGGATTATCTGTATACCTAATCAACTCTGTTTACTGCATCGTAAAAAGCCCCAACTTACTTTAAAAATTGTCCAAAATCTTCACAAATACTTTCACATCCAGGCCACTTGCAAACTCCATGGCCATAGAGAGTATGAGAGGCTCCAGTCTCCTCGTGTGATGAGCTGTGGCAAAAGAACACGGCATCAAATTCATCTCAAAAGCCATAATAGTAGGAGGATTCTAGTGCCTGTCAGGTTATGATCAGTGACAAACAGGTCAAAACAGGTCAATTCAGCTCAGAGCAGTCAGAAAAATCTAATCGTTCTGCTGAATAGTTCAACTGCCAAGGATAGATGATGTTCTAATTAGAGAAGGAATAGAGCCAAAGATGACGGTTAATAAAGGATGAAAAAAATGACTGTATGTTACAGTATGCTAATTTTGCCATATGACCTCAACTTAACATTCCTCCCCCCTCTAAATACACACATAAATAAATAAATAATCCAGAATGGATCAGTTCTTTCTGAGAAGTATGTAAGATGGCCAACAGAGACTTACAAATGTTTCTGCATGTTTTTTCTTTACTTTTTACTCATAAAATCAATATACTGGGGTCTGCAGTCTTAACTAATGTTTTTATCCCAGGGCAGTGTTCTCACAAGTTGTTTGATGTTGTTTATCCAAACAACTATATGCTGGATTCAGTTTTTTTGGAGGGAGAAAGTCAGTTGCTTGGGTAATTGTCAGTGACAATTTCTTTTTCCCCTCCACAATGCTGCAGTTTGGCTCTCTGTTCCAGAAAAATCAACCACTGCCTTTGACGTATCATCAACTAGCAACCTTAATTGAAATGCCAAAATGAAAATTACCTCTGGATGTTATCATTTTAAAATAATGAAAGGTAATATTATGGAAGCTTAAAGAGAATGATAGATGCAACGCACAAATTATAATTACACCCTCTGCAAAAAAAAAGTGTATGGGGGGAAGCTATAGCTCAGTGTAGAACATCTGCTTTGCATGTAGAAGGTCCCAGTTTCAATCCCTAGCATCCCCTGGGAGGGCAGGCAATGTCCTTTGTCTGCATGTCACTGCCACTCAGTGAAGACCAGTGTTTCCCAACTTGGGTCTCCAGCTGTTTTTTAACTACAATTCTCATCATCCATGACCACTGGTCCTGCTAACTAGGAGTGATGAGAGTTGTAGTCCAAAAACAGCTGGAGACCCATGTTTGGGAAACATTGACAATACTGAGCTAGTTGGGCCAAAGGTCTATGCAAGGCAGCTCCCTTAGTTCCTAAACCATCTAAAAAAATCCTCTTTGATTGCCTATGGAATACAGTGGTACCTCTGGTTACGAACTTAATTCGTTCCGGAGGTCTCTTCTTAAGCTGAAACCGTTCTTATCATGAGGCAAGCTTTCGCTAATGGCGCCTCCTGTGCCCGACTTCCGCTCGCATCCTGGGGCAAAGTTCACAACCAGAAGTAACTACTTCCGGGTTAGCGGAGCTTGTAACCCGAAGCGTGCATAACCAGAGGTACTGCTGTAGTTCTTATCTTCAACAATCTCTCAGTGTAACCACTTTTGCTCTGATGGGTTGGCTCAAAAGTAAGATGGCCTCCAATTTCTGATAAACTTCTTTACGACTGACAGTGCAATCTTCAGCAAGGTTAATCAGAAGAAAGTCCCACCGAGTTCAGTGGGACTCCCTAGCAAGCGTGCTTAGGATTGTAACTTAAATTCCACAGAAATGAATGAGACGTTTTGCTTAATTAAATTCAATGGATTGGAGAAATGGATTGGATTCAGAGGAGCATCCCCCATCAGAAGATGCTTCCTCAAGCAGAGTAGGTACCTCCGAATATAACTCAATGTCCATAAACTATTTATAGTCTGGAAATGAACAATGGCTGGCCATTTACCACCAACAGCACACCATTCTGTATTGGCACCAATCCACCAAATGCTAGGATTTCCACTGCTTTTAGCGTGGCTTGTACATACCTCTTAGACAAGCCTTGCCTACATGAAAAAAGAGCCAGTGTAGTATAGCAGTCGGATGGTTCAGGGAGACCAAGTTTCAATTCCACGTGCCATGAAGCTCATTGGGTGAACTTGGTCCACACACTCAGCCTAAGCTACCCCACAGAGTTGCTGCCAGGATAAAATTGGGTATATGTGTGCTGGAAACCAGGGATGCAGCCCTGAACTCCAGGGAGGAAAGGAGAGACAGAAATGTTGTAATAAAATAAATAAGACTGCTGTATTCTAGTTGGTGAAATCTATCTTCCGTGTTTGCCACTTAATATCTGCGATCCTATATGCACTTACCTCAGAGTAAGCTCCACTTAACTCAGTGGGACTTACTTCAGAGTAGAAATGCATGGGATTGCATAAGACAGTGTGCTACCCGGAAAATATTGTAGTCAATGTTCAGTAACAAATCTCCTAACTCTGGGAATGGGAAGTTTATGATTATTCTCTTTGTGGTTAATCAACAATTTTACTGAATCATACTCAAAGCATCTCATCATGCTCAATACTGAAATTATTGTGTGAAGCATAACTATGAAGAAAGCACTTTCATGACAGAGGAAAAAGCAAATCTCATTACCTGTCTCGTCTTGCATTTAGAACTGATGACTGTCCATTCACTATGGAATGATGAGTTATTGGTGGCGATGCTTTGGAAGTGGTAGAGGAGGTAGTAGAAGAGGAATTGTTAGTAGTGAGGTCTAGCCCTCCATGCTTAATGCCATTGTCTTCCATACTGTGAACTCCAGTAACTTCTTTCCATAACTGCTGAATCTCAGCAGGACTTAAGCCAGCTATAAAATGAAAGAGAGCTCCAATAATATAGCAAAGCAAGAGGTTCATATAATGAGCTCAGTGTTATTAATGGATTAATGCCAACAATGAAGGTGATGCAGTTTTTCCAGCACAATCAACATATAGTAAAACACAATTTAATTTTACCTCTTATTGGCACACAGTAAATTTGGCTGCTTTTCCTTTTGGGGTTACCAACAGTCAATTAAGGGTCACCAGCTTACGTAATATGCCTTCTCTCAAAACATTTGTTCAAGGATCAAAGGGAACAAGGTACAACCAACAACTGGTAACTACTGTTTGAAAAAACAGGTATTAGGGTGGATGAGATGTTCATTGCCTGCAGAATCAATTTCTTGATTCCAAAACATGGCTAAATACACCCAAAGTTCACAAAGTTATTTAAAAGCACTGCTTTACCAAAAACATAAGGGGAAGCAGAAAAAAATATATCGGGTTACAACAAAGATGGAAGTATTAATCAGCTCTTTACAGAAAAAAAAATGTAACTCAGGGGAATAAACTCAAGCCATGTTAGATATGCATGGGATCCAAACCCAGGAGGGAATCTCAACTAACATCCTGCAAATAGCTCATGCAAATACATAGTCATATATTAGGTGCCCCTACTTAATTTCCGAATTGCAATAAGCAAATAATTTATGGAAGATAAACATTTGGAAAAGGACAACGGTTCAAGAGCCCCAGCTCCAAATGCTCCATACCAATTCTTTTCAGACACTTGCGTTGGAACAATTTAAAAGCACTTTGCCACATTCCTTTATAAACCTTACAAGGAGGTGGGAGGTAACAGAAGCTCACAGGAACAGGATCTTAAGTTGGTATAGCAGAATGCGCATCATCCCTTTGATCAAAGTAGATGCCATTATGAAGGAGAGATCTGATCAACTTTAAAAAAAAATCTGGCCATCTCCAAAAAAGGCTTGATGAAAAATTAAAATGCTGTGGTTCCTTGCAGCTTGGGCTAGATTACCAAGGGCAAAATATTTCATATCCATTATTAAGGTAGAAATTATTATTTTAATTGCTTTGGGAGGAAGAATTTTTTACTTATAGTTAATTTCATGTCAATAGTGCTAAGTAAGGTCAAAGAATGTAAAAGTGATTTCTTTTAATCATTTCAGTAGATGTCATTAATCATGACTTTCCAACCAAAAACTATTGTCGAATTTTATTATATTTTATTATTCCCTCATATACAGCTTTGCAGGATTAGTTGCATCAGAAAGACACAAACTTTTTTTTTTTGCATACCATTGTAAACTAATTGCTACATTTTTTCCACAGGAATCTTAGGCTGAGTAGAGAACATAAATTTAAAGCACACATCCCCCAAATAATTCTGGGAACTGTCCTTTAATCCCCACATTTCCCAGCACCCTTAACAAACGATAGTTCCTAAGATTATATGGGGGAAGTCATGTGTTTTAAATTTATGGTGTGTATGCAGCCTACATACTAAGATGCAGATATATATGAAATAAATCTATAAATATGTTGAGTGGGGTTATTACGTTAACATTAATTCTATAAACACAAAATCTCTATGAACCATGGAATGGGTTTCATCCCCCAAAACAGATATACCTGCTGTCTCATTTACACATTTGTCATGGCTCCTATACTGTATTCCCTAGGGCTTGGCTATATACTCATCTATTGTAGACCTTGCTTATCCCTCTTCTATCCATCCTATAAGAACTTCTTATCTGAGAACTGATGCCTGAGTTTACTTTATTCTTCTTCCCTCCTTGTTCCTTTTCTTTGTGAGATATATATATATAGCCTGTGGGCAGGGATTGCCTTGTCTGGTTCAGGTGCAAGGCACCAAAATTATAAATAAATAAATAATTACACATGTGAGTTTGGCGCTCCAATGCCCAATTGTGCAGAAGTATACTTAATGGTGTGTTGAAGCATGGTTCATGTCACTGAAGGTGCTTGAGGACTGAAGGGTCAAGATGCTTCCTTGGAAAGCATAAACAGATACACTGGTCATGGTAGCTTGTTCTCTCTCTCTCTCTCTCTCCCCCCCCCCCCCAAGCAATCAACCTGCCAATGGGTTTAAGAAGCATGTGAGCCACGCCAGAAGAGGGTTTTTTTCCTCCTCTTTCTTTGCTGCACTTGGAAAAGCTCAAATAATTTTTCCTCACTTGGGAGGATCACTTCGAGAAGCCGGGAATTTAATGTAGAACACGGTCTCAACTTACAATAATGGTAGGTTAAATTGTTCAATACCTGTGGAAGCTGTTCGTTTAAAACATCAGAATCACACTAAACTCCAATTATAAAACACTGTATGATAAAATAATATTTAAGTAAGGATCTTCATGTGGAATTTAAACATCTGAACTATAAGGGGGGAAATTAACACTGAAAATATAGTGTTCCTTCCCATTGGATTCTTGTTTGTGGGAAGTTTCAGACTATGGTGTGTTCATTTAATCCTTCATCCTGGAACTGCTGAGGTCAGAGGAATGCTCAGAAAAATAACACTTGAATAAAAGGATTGAATTTGCATATAAAACTAAACCATGGTTTAGTGCTATGTGGACACACCTCCACCAGTCTGAGCGAAGTGTTGGGATTGCACCCTCACCAGGAGGAGAACCTCTGTGAAATTTAATTTTGCTTTCAAATAATCATGGCTTAGCATTATGCACCAACAAGGGAACAAAGAATGGCTAGTTGCTGAACAAACCAATTTCAGGCCACGGGTTATGAAGCTGACTTGCTCAACTAGATTTGACTCTGCTGCTGTGCCTCCACTGCACACAGCTCCTGCTGCCTTGACACTCTCCCTTTAGGTAAGTGGCAGTGATGCACAGCACCGGGAAGGCAGGAGATCTGTGTGTGAGTGTGTGCACGTGCGCTTGCACACCACCTCCACCTGAGAAGTGCACTCGTGAAGGAGAGAAACCACATTAGCTAGGTCTTTTTTATTGCAGGCTGAGTTAAATGGGCACATGTTACTACAAACAGATGTGGTACTTTCCCTTTACAGGTGTGCTCACCCCGTAACAGAACATGATCAAAGAAGGGTAAGCACAAACTAAAAATCAATGGCATCCTAATAGGGTTGCCAGCTGTCCTCTTTTTCCAGGACACGTCCTCTTTTTCAGGGGTAAAATTTGAGACAGATTGCTTTGATTTGCTTTGAATGGCCATCATAGTGTCCTCTTTTTTGCTCTTCAAAATATGGCAACCCTAAATTATCATGTTAATATTTTAGCGTAAAGCTGTCTTGGCATTTTGAAGCTTGCCCACTTTCCTTGATTAAGTTGTGTAGGGCAGGGGTTGCCAATGTGGTGTCCTCCAGATGTTGGTGGACACTAGCTGGGGCAAAGGAGAGTTGTAGTCCAACATCTGGAGAACACCACTTGGGCTTCCCCTTCCTACAGGGGCTATGAGAAGTTTCAGAGTTAGATATGGAGAGCCTGCTGGATCAGACCAAAGGCCCATCTAGTTCAGCACTCTGGTCTCACAGGGGTCAATCAAATGCCCATAAGCAGAACCTGGGTGCAACAGCACTCTCTCCATCTGCGATTCCCAGCAAGCCAGCTTACTTCCAATAGTGGAGGAAGAACACAGACAATGTACCCAGTAGCCACTGATCACTGTATCCTCCATGAATTTGTCTAATCCTTTTTCAAAGCCACTCCAAGTTGGTGACCACCACTCGTCATCTTGTGGAAGCAAACTGCACAGTTTAACTTTGCAATGTGCAAGGAGGTAATTTCTTCCTGAAACATTCAGCTTCACTGGATGTGCACAAGTTACAGCATTTTGAGAGGAAGAAAAACTTTTATGTATTCACTTTCTCCACAGATGCATAATTCATATACCTTTATCATGTTCCCTTCTTACTTATCTTTTCCCCAACCTAAAACACCCAAAATCTTTCCTCACAAAGAAGTTGTTCCAATCCCTTGATCATTTTCTGAACTTATTTCACCTGCACACTATCCTTTTTGAGGTAATGAGACCAGAACTGTACACAATATTCCAAGTGTGGTTATATAATGGCATTATATTGACAGTTTTATTTCAAACCCTTTCCTAATGAACCACAGCATGGCGTTCACCATTTTTTCAGCTGCTGCACATTGGGGTGACGACTCCATTGAACTATACACTACAACCAAATTTCTCATTCCTGGTCAGATACCACTAATCCAGACCCCATGGACATATATGTGAAATTTAGATTTAGATTTGTTTGTTCCAATGTGTATCACTTACACTGAATTGCATTTGCCATTTTACTGCCCATTCACCCAGTTTGGAGAGATACTTTTGGAGCTTGTCACAATGCCTCCTTTTTAAAATCACCCTGAACAATTTGCTATCAACAGGAAATTGGCTACGTCACTGTTTCCCTGTAACTACATCATTCATGAACTAATTGAACAGCACAGTTCCCCAGCAAACAGGCAAACGAGGAAGTAAAACCTGCTCTCTGTTCCAATATCTGAATTTGTGGTGTGTATAGCAAGGTTTGGGTACTAATTCTTTGTCTATAATGAGTACAGCTTTTACAGGAAAAAAAACCTTCTTCCTCGAAAGTTTTATGATTTAAAACCTAAAGCCTTATGATTTAAAACCTAAAATCCCCCAATGTCACCCAGATGGGGACTCAAATGAAAGAAATATTTTTGTTGTGAAAAAAAATGGTTTAATAACAAAGAATGGAAAATCTCGAGCACAGGTCATGCTAGGGTGGAATAACAAGAAGAAGATGTGAGCTGGAAATAAGTTGTGTCATATGTTGCTTATGTACCTTGTGGCAGAGACTGGACAGGAAGAGCAGACTGGCCAGGTGGAATGGAAATGAGTCCCTGACGCTGAAGATTCAGCAGATGCTGCTGCTGCTGAAGTTGTTGCA
Source organism: Podarcis melisellensis (assembly GCF_964234715.1). Lineage (NCBI taxonomy): Eukaryota > Metazoa > Chordata > Lepidosauria > Squamata > Lacertidae > Podarcis > Podarcis melisellensis. The sequence goes on from NC_138542.1 coordinate 23,802,566, forward strand.
TCTGGAGGAGCTGTTGCTGGAAGACAAGCTGCTGGGCTGCCAACTGCTGCTGCTGCTGCTGCTGCAGAAAACCCAAAAACAAACGGAACAGAGAGTAAAGATTGCAATGAAGGCTGTAAAGCAAGGCAGTGTCAGCTCATTTCCCCCTTTCGTTTCTGTTATTAAATAATAACGCTATTTACAGAAACAGGATCTGATTATTTTTATTATTTAACAAAGGGATTTGTTTTTATTAAAAGTGATTGGGTTATTAGTAAAAAAAGAGAGAGGTAACAATATGCTATTTTTCAGCAAAGGGTCAGAAGAAGGCAGGCAACAGCTGTTCTAAAGGGGAGCCGGGTTTTTTGTGGGGGGGAATGTTCACTTCATGATAGATGATAACAAATTTATCTTGCTGAAAGTGTAACTCTTTACAACTGTCTGTGATTCAAAGGCACTCTTGTTTTTCCAATTGAATAAGTATGATCCGCAGTGGCCCATAAATGAAGTCTCCAGTGATCTATTAGTAAACTGGGATGTAGCCTTCATTTTACTGGCCTGTTGGCTCCTTTGCAGCTCTTGCTGGAATACATTAAGCAAAACAAAAAAAAACCCCACAAAAAACCCTGGCATTATACTCAAGGCAAAGAAGCGGCCTATTATAAGGGAAAGCATAACTTCCAATTTTGTGAGGCATTACAAGACAAACTGGAGTTCTTCAGGCTCAGGAGGGTATGAGGATGTAGTCACACTTCAGAGAAAGACAAGCTGCTGTGGAAGACCTTTCCTTTTCTCAGTTTGGGGAAAAGAGAAACTTCTGATGCGCTCACTGGAAAACAGACTGCATAATGGAGCAAGTCATGTGGATTGCCCAGAGCCTCGAGAGAAATAAGGGAGCAATTTCTATTCCATAGTTGATGGCTGTCTGAAATTCTATTCACAAATCCAAACAGAAACAAAGCCTCGGGAGGTCAGAA
>NC_138542.1:23806021-23808521 GCF_964234715.1 Podarcis melisellensis
CTAACTTTCTCCTACTGCAGTTTTGAGGGATGAGAGTGTTGCACATTTATTTATGCCATGGGCATACAAGCACCAAAAAAGAAAAAAAAGAAAAAGTATTGTTGAGTGCATAAGCCACATATAACATTCTTCATGCTTGTGAATGTGCCTGAGCTATGCTAACTGTTCCAACGATCACCCAACATTACCTGCTGTAACATAACTGCTTGCTGCTGCTGGAGAAGTGCTTGAAGTTGCTGTGGAGACAAAACTTGTTGCTGGAGAATTTGCTGCATTTGCTGAGGGGTGATCACCTGGGGAGTCATCATGGCCACTGACACAGGCACCTAAGGAGACAAAAATTGCAAATATATTGAAGTTCACATCTGCAATACTTGGCGATAGCATTTTAAAAACTTTTTGTGCTGAAGTTGGCCTATTTGCTTGCTATAATTTGAGAACGCAGCAGCTGTCCTACACCTTCAACAGAAAAATGTGTGGGGTACGCAGATGTAGGGATGCTTGAGGAATTAGATTTCTATGTCTAGTCTAGGCAAACTGGCCTAGACACATCAGATTTTATCAGGCTCAAAAGTTTATAATTCACATGTCTTGTAAACTGCTGCTATATATTTCTAAGGTGACCAATATAAATGGCACATTTAAAAATAGATAACCACGTGTTAGGGTTCTCAACATCTTACTACAACAATAAATGGATAAAGAACCCAGGCAATTTCTCAAGGTATAAAAACAAACAGGTAAAATTCTGCTGCAAGTGATCTTTTGGTCAATACATATACTGTGGTACCTCAGGGTACATACAATTCAGGTTACATATGCTTCAAGTTACAGACTCTGCTAACCCAGAACTTTGCTTCAGGATGAGAACAGAAATCGTGCTCCGGCAGCGTGGCAGCAGCAGGAGGCCCCATTAGCTAAAGTGGTGCTTCAGGTTAAGAACAGTTTCAGGTTAAGAACGGACCTCCAGAACGAATTAAATACTTAACCCAAGGTACCACTGTAAATGTCTTTTTTAGAGAAATGGCATGAATCTGAAACAGGATTCTAACAAGGAACACAGAGTTGGAAGTGATTTAGAGCTGCATCAAACTAAATCACATTCAGAGTAGAACCATTGAAAGTAATGGACTAAAATTAGTCTCAACTAACCTAATCCATTTATCGCAGTACATGTACTCTGATGATTATTTAGTGGAATTTGAAGAAATAAATGGGGACAGCTGCAGGAGGTGTTGGGGAATGCATGAAATTAAGTCAAGATCCACTTGTGGCCCACAGGTTCACCACCTGTAAGTTATGGGAACATGGTTTAGGGGTGGGGAAGTCTTTGTATAAGGCGTATGAGGTGGACTGGTACTGGATAACTTAGTTGGTTACAGCATGGTGCTGATAACACCAAGGTTGCAGGTTCAATCCCCATATGGGACAGCTGCATATTCCTGCATTGCAGGGGGTTGGACTGGATGATCCTCAGGGTCCCTTCCAACTCTATGATCCTATGACTTCGGCCCCACTGTCAGATCAAACCTTGGTGAATGTGTCCCTGCTTCCTGAAGTCTTGCACTGTCACCAGTAGTGGCTCATGAGAGTGGTGTTGAAGGCAGTGGTACCCTCCTGGCAGCAGCACTGTGCTCGTGGGGACGAGGATGCAGCGGGATGGCAGCAGCAAGTTCATGGGAGCTTCAGGCAGTGACAGTCCTACAGGTGCCTACACCCTTGTGGAGCCACTGCCAAGTCATAGCAGCCCTGGTCTCACCCCTCCCCAATGAGCACAGCACTGTCACTGGAGCACCCTACTGCCTCTGCTCGCCTCACATCACCACGGTTACTCATTTGTGTGCCGAGTTCCTAACTCTGCTTGTCCACAGCCATTCTTGACCATTCCTTTCTAAGCATGTTTTGTACAACCATCAGTGCCCCACAAGCCTAGATGTTTGCTTCCCTGTTTCCTGCTCTCTGAGCTCTCGTGATATTGACCAGCAATTATTAGAAGTACATTTGATGCTACACTGCTGCTGAGTGTTCCCCGAGTGCAGCAGAGCTGGCCAAGGGCCAGATCACAGGTGTGTAGTTAGTTTTGCCTGGGATGAGCATCTGTCAGCTGCTCCACAACCTTTAGAGCAGCAAGAAATGTGCCCAAAATAGTTTGCAGCGGAGGAATGAAAGGAAAGTAGAGGCAGGGGTAAACAAGGAAGCAACACACAATTCATGCTCGTGAGGCAAGGTGAAGATGTTGCCTCAGGTCGATCTGGCCTCCTTTGCCACCACCTGCTGCAGCTGCCTCCAGGTCCAGCCACCTCTTCTGTGCATGCCCACTGCTACCAAGGAGTTAGCCAGGTGCAGAAGAGGACATGACAAAGAAGGCAGCATTTTTTTTGCCTTTTTTTTTGTCTGGAGCAGCAAAATGTTCTGGGCCAACTATGACACAATTGTCACATGGTTTTCCACTGAGTGCTCAATTTGTACTTCATAGTGAGTGGGGGGCAATCTGCACCGG
>NC_138542.1:23813521-23836593 GCF_964234715.1 Podarcis melisellensis
CATAGCAAATCATGGAGCCCAAAATTACATCTATATTGCACTGGTGTTTCCTACAGCAAACATGTAAAACCTGGATGACAGATGTGCACCCTTCAACACTCATATACACATGTTGGAAAGTCATGCCCATACAGGGCTCCCAGGGAGATGACCATCTATCATTCAAGCTTCACATGTCTGCTTGGGGAAGCACAGCAGTTTGAATACAGAGTTGACCAGCAGATGAGGGGCCATTTTCAGAGTGCAATGTGTTGAGGCCTTTTCTATTCTGGCCTGGGTAGGTATTATGTACGCATATTTCCACTGACTGGTGTCACTGCTTTCCAGTTACTGAAGCAACTTGCATAAAGGATCACACCACGCACCTATTCTGATCTTAGGGTAAAGGTAAAGGTAAAGGGACCCTTGACCATTAGGTCCAGTCGTGACCGACTCTGGGGTTGTGGCGCTCATCTCGCTTTACTGGCCAAGGTAGCAGGCATACAGCTTCTGGGTCATGTGGCCAGCATGACTAAGCCGCTTCTGGTGAACCAGAGCAGCGCACAGAAACGCCGTATACCTTCCTGCCAGAGTGGTACCTATTTATCTACTTGCACTTTGACGTGCTTTCGAACTGCTAGGTTGACAGGAGCAGGGACCGAGCAATGGGAGCTCACCCCATTGCGGGGATTCAAACCGCCGACCTTCTGATCGGCAAGTCCTAGGCTCTGTGGTTTAACCCACAGCGTCACCTGCGTCCCTGATCTTAGGTTAGGACTGTAAAATAGTTGTTAACATTGTTAAGCTCCCTGGCTTTTTAAAAATTTGGGTTGGTGTGTTTGTTCTGCATTTCCTGTTAGTTGTATACACACTAACAAATGTAACCAATAATAGTAATGTACAGAATGGCCAGATTTTCTTTTCTTTTCCACACTGCTTCAAGTGCTTGGAGACGAGCACACAAAAGGCTAATTAATGCATTGGTCTCTATGTGCCATCAGCATCAGCCTTCAAAGGACCACTTCATCTTGAGTCATCTGCAGCTGTTAGCAGTATCTGAGCCAGAAGTGGCTTTGACAGTCTCTGTGCCACCACTCATTTTGGACCAACTGAGAGGCTACAAGGGGGGTGGGGTGGAAATATCACCAGCCAAGGAAGTATCCTTTCATGAGAGGGCCAAGCAGGCCAGATAATATTTCCTGACTCTAAGTGATGCTTACTCAGAAGTGTGATGAGATTTGAGCATTTGCTGCCTGTAGACCTGTGTTCATGCTTGATGGGAAAGAAGTCATATCTGACAAGCCTGCCTGTATTACCAAAACAGGAATAGAAAAGGCCTGAGAGCAAAGACAGTGAGAAAGGGTATGGAATTCCTTGTCGTGTATATAGTGATTGTTTATTCAAGGTAATAACCTGAATCAACAAACTCTGCAACCCCCTTGAGTATCTCTGATCATGCAAACAATCCCTTGCCATGCCTTTATCCCTCACCTCACAGCTTTGACAGAAATTGGCTGCAGAGTTCAAACTAGGCTAGTGAGATATATATATATATATATATATATATATATATATATATATATATCCCCAATACCAGAGTTTACATCGTTCTAAGATGCGTTTCAAACACACAGCAGGGACAAGTAACACAAAGAAATAAAAGTGCTTGATATATGTCAACTAATTTGCAAAGTGCATTCGGAAGACTTGCCTTACCTAATCCCATCAGTTGCATTCAAAGGATAGATGCGCAAGGGCACCTGAGGAAACCCACATCAGGCTGGGCAGATTTTTCATTATGCGAAGTGTGCATTCATTTATCCTAAGTGTCCAACTCCTGGTGCTACCACGGGCACAAATGTCAGCCTTGTCAAATCTGGGCCTTTGCTGGCTTTCCTAAAGTTGTTTATTGCAGAAGCTCAAGCCAATCTTTCCCCTTTTCAGCGCTGTTTGTGAATGGAAGAATGCCCGAACTATTTCAGCTATCACTTCTAAATTTCTGAAGCTGTGCAGAGCAACACCAGGTACGCCAGTGAAATACTGAAATCTGTATGCAGAGTAGCACTGAAAGCAACATATCCCACTGATGCAACCTGCCACACACATTCTTCTCCTTTCATGCTATATGATGATTGTGACATAGGGTTACACTTTTCCAGCATTTCTCAGTGAGCTTGATGTACTCAGGGCACAGTCTGTGCAAGACAGGGTTAGGCAACACTCTACCTTCTCAGGGGCCACACTAGATCAATCATAGGTGTGGATCTGACCTAAAGCAACAGCAACTCCTCTATGAACAGTTGGCAGCAGCCTATAAGAGTGGGTAGTTTCATTCCTGTTCTGGCAGATTGCTCTCATCAGGAAAACTGCCAAAATAATAAGCTACCAACTCAGCAGGGAGGCCAAGAACTGAATGTATTCCGACTACCTGGTCAGCTCTTGAATGAAATTACTCCAAATATTGTCTTAGATAACACTACTGAGATACAATGGAGAGAGACGATTTACTACCATTCATCCTGTATTTTTCCTGTGGAAAAATACAGGGCTCTTCAAAGTACTTCCTCCCTATCTGGAATCAGACATCAATGTGAAAACCAAATTAAGTTATTTGAATATTACTACATCTCCTACTACAGCTAACCCTTCACTATGTTAATATTTATGAAGGTTAAAAAATTCCACAGGAAGAATGATCCGAGAGAAATTCTTTCACCTAATGCAGAGCCGAAGCTGTTTGTCACTCTTAAAATAAGGAAAGGGGGCATCTTTAACACTTTCCCTCTGCCCCAACTGAAAAAGGCTGGGCAAGTTAATAGTTTGTCTGTGGCCAAGTGGTGCATGCCATTTGAGTGTCTGTCAAGGACCACTGGCAACATTATCCACAGGACACTGACTGGCAGAGGCTCTCCAGGTGTGCAGGCAGGAACATGCCCACCCCTACACCAAGTTGCCAGGGTTGAATCAGAGATCTTTTGCTCCATCACTGAGTTACAGCCCTTCTCTGGCATCCACTCTTTCTATCCATGTCATCCACGAAGCCAAAAACTACCCCCCACAAAAGGCCATTTTCTCTTCCAACTCATGAGGACAATAGCGGCGCCTCTGCAGGGGAAAACCAAGAACTCAGGCTATGCAATCTATCAGATAAAGGCGGAAATTATCACGTGAAAAGCAGAGAACGTGTTAACTTGTCTTAAGAGCTGATCCATGCACAGATCTTTTCATCATGCCACCTTGTGGCAGACGTCTACACGGAATGGTTGGTTTTAAAATGATTTCACCATATTTGTTATTGCACTGGTGGGTCAGGAGCCACAGGACCTGATCCACCATGCAACAATAAGGTAAAAAATTAAGAAATGGGTCAAAAGTGGGTCATGGGTCTGAAAAAGTTGAAAATATCTGGTTTATTGCATGGATAGCCCACCGTTTTCTCCAAGGAGCTCAATGTGACATTCATGGTTCTTCGCTTCCGCATTTAAGCCCCACAATAAACCTGTGCAATATGTACTACAGGACAGTTGGGGTACCAGAGAGCAAACTACATCAATGGCACTTTTGCTCGTGCAATAGAATTTCTGGATGTGAAGAAAATGCATTAATAGATCTTTGCTGAATTAATACAAGTGTTAGGTATCTTCCAAATAAAATATAACTTCTCCCACCCCACAATGTCTTTTTAAACTGCAAAGTCAGGTGCTTAAAATAAATATGTATCTAAAATACTTCTAAAATACACACACACACACAAGAAAATATCAAGGCTGAGCCCTTAACAGTTAATGTGTATATTAATCTACATATCTGAAGCTTTCTTGGTGCAAAAATAAGATGTCACATGTTCAGGGTTAAAAAAAAATACTCTGATAATGCACATTCTAAATAGCTTCAAAATTTAACAAATCTAGTTACCCAACTAGTAATTTCTCACCATTTTAATGATTTCAACTTAATTCTGCTTCTGTAAAAACTGGAGTACAGTAATGCCCCTAATCTTCAAGCGATATTTTTCCATAAGCTCATTCTTCTGAAATGTGTGTCACACTTTTTAAAAGCTTATTTCCAATCAATGGAAGAGCTTTTTCTGACATGCCAGTATTTGATGTATAAATCTGAACACTTGCCTATGGAATCTACTAGATGTGTATTTGGCTCACATTGAGTTGCTCCCATCAGCTGTAGATTCATCCACAGTTCAGAAACATTTGCTTTCCTTTCCTGTAACAAACTGTACATTCAAATCAGATATTGGTATGCATGCACACACACCCAGTTAATCACTTATCTGTTCACATGCTTGCAAAAATACCTGATTTGTATACATATTAGCAGACATACTGGTAGTTGGCAAACACCAAGGCTGCAATATAATTATTCAGGGCTTGTTTTCAAAATCGAGCCTCATAAACACCAGTGGAATTAGAGAAACACTTTCTCCATTCTCCTTATTGTAGAGCTGCTATTTTGTTCATTTATTATCTAGCTGACAATCTCTGCAGGTCAACAGCTGATTTACCTCCCTGATATTCTGTTTTACATGCACTTAAACAAGACAAGTTCAGGAATGAAATGTCAGACATTCAAAAGGTAAGCACATCAGTAAATAACTATGTCATAATGGACAATGGAGCTACTGAAAAGTATAAATGACACCTATACAACCCTTGTTTATTTGGGAAGTAAAAAGTAAGAAACATGTGGAGTAAATAACACAGAATCAGTTACCTTGTTTGCAAAGCCAAGCTAGGTTTTGTGCAAATGAGAAAATGTGTGGCCTGCCAGAGAGGAGACTGTAACCACTTTTCTTCTCTTCAAGTTGTTGCACTGCGCTGAGTTAAGCCATGGTTTGGCTTAGCATTGTTAACTGAACCCGGTTCTTCTGGTTTTGCTCCCCTAAGACAAATGAGGAGCTGTAAACCATATGCATCAATTACAGCTCATGGTTTATCTGGAGAGAGCTAAACCAAAAGCTGGGCTCCTAAGACATGCTAAGTAAAACCACAGCTCAGAGCAGGCAGAACAGCGGCAGAACAACCGGAACATTAGCAAAGGACAGCAATCTCCTGTGTGGTGACTCTGAAGCCTAACCAGTTCACAGATAAGTCTCTGATCTGAACTACTTTCACCAATCAATACTGCAGTGAGAGGAAACTCACCCCCACCCCAATAAATGGAATAAAAATTGGCAGCAAATGGCTCATGAGAGGCTTCTGACCCCATAGCTAGTATGCACTGCCAGGCTTTTTTTTTCGGGTGGGTGCTTGATTAGTAGGAAATTCCTTTCTTTCCTAACAGGGAAAAATGGTCACATATGAGACCAAGAGAACCACTACCAGACAATGTTAGACTAGATGGACAAATAGTCTACAGTCATATCTCAGGTTAAAGTAGCTTCGGGATGAGTATTTTCGGGTTGCGTACTGTGGCGACCTGGAAGTAACGGAGCACGTTGCTTCCGGGTTTCGCCGCTCGTGCATGCACAGTCAAAATGATGTCACGCGCATGCGCGGAAGCAGCAAATCGCGAACCGCGCAGACACGGGTTGCATTCGCTTCAGGATGCGAACGGGGCTCCGGAATGGATCCCATTCGCATCCAGAGGTACCACTGTAATTTGATATAAGGGAAACTTCCTATGTCATTGGCTTTACTTTATTTTCCTATGGCTGCTGGCTACTCCACAACAAATAATTTAAATTAATGCAAAAGTAGGCTAATTTAACATGTCCAATTTGCATGTTTACATCTGCATATATTTGCAAGCTGTGTTGCCCAGATTTATGGGGCTGCATTGGCCCGAGCCAATGGTACCCAGAAATGGAAGAGTAAACCGTCTCTGTGTTGTGCAATTTCATATGCAAGATTCTAAGAATGAAAGCTGGTCCTTCCGTAATTTGATAAGGTGTTACAGGGTTTGGCTTTCCAGAGAGTAGGGACAAAGGCAATAAAAGCAGTTGGAGGGAACTCGGCTTTCTGAAATAATCATGTCCCTGTTCTGTGGAAGATTCATGCCATTTGACTCTGTTACATACCATTTATTAAGCCAAGTGGTTTCAGGATGAGCAGAATTTACAACATTTTCAGTAGCGTACAACACAGGAGGGAAGCTTTAAAACAGACTTATTGCACAACTTCCCAGCTGCAGATACCTATTAAAATCAATAAAGCAGCATGTCAATAATGTTTAAGGATCCCCGATGACAGACAAAAATTGGACTTCTGTTAATGCTTAGAATTTGTTGTGCCTTTTATATAACAAGACTTTCACAACTAACATTGGATCCTCATATCATATAATCAGTGATTTAGAACGTTTGGCAATAATAATAGTTACAGTTTACCCTCCACCAAAGATCTGCTAGCTTTGCTAGTAAAATGTTCCTAACAGTACAAATGCAAGGTAGAAGTAATAGAATTATAAACAGTTCTGTAACTAAAAATTAAGGGCTTGGGATTCTTTGACTGACAAATAGTGCCATGCAAGTCACTTTCCTTGATGATAAAAATTATGAAGTGTGTGACAGAAAAGAATGGTTTAATATCCAAGGATTATATCAAGCACAAAATGGATGATGAAAATAAACCAATCTTGCGCACAGTGGCATAGCCACTTCTATTAGCATGCTGACGAATTTCAAGCAACTAACTTTCTTGTCTCTCCAGACTGTCTAAGTTGCATTAGATTTTTGTCTCTTTGGTTGCTGCTAGATCCTTACCCCGAGAGCAATTCCTTTACCCACACATTTTTATTACGGGGGGAGCCCCAAGCTATACAGAAAAAACCCTGACAATTTTCAAGCACATCTTGAAAAGACAAAACGTCTCTTTGTGATATTTAGGGAAACAAAATACTTTCTCACTGTAGTTCTAGTTATACCAAGAAGATGTAAAGGGGGGGGAAAAACCCTATAATCTTATTCAGAATCTGATCTATCAGGTCCTTAGACTTCAGAAGACATGTTGTATGCTGACAAGTATACATGATCCTATATACCAAAATGAAGACGTTCATTCAGTGGACGGAAGCTGATCTTTCTGAGCACTGAAATACATTTTTAAGGTTTAATCAAAATGATTGGGAAATTACCACTTTCAGCTCTTCAGATAACAGTTTTAGAAATCTAACCATTAGCAGAAAGGCTAATTTATACAGTGGAAATTGCTTAGCCACACACCTCAAACACTTGGCTGCCTCAGTGATGTGAAAGAATGAGCCCTTTGCACCCTTGTCACTTTTCAGTGATGGGGATGCCACACGCACTGGTATGGTTCTTCCACCCAGTCTGGAATGGTCCATAGGGCTTAAAGGGGAATGCATATCATAGACATACAGAAGGTATGAGCAAATTACCCAGAGCAATCTGCCCATGAGGCAGCTGTGGAACAACAGGGAAATCTAATCATACACATCTTCTAGCTTGACGGCCATTGGCAGCCCTGCATACTTCCTGCTCCCAGGTGCTTGTGCAGAAGTGAATGGCTTACACATGTTGCTCACAAATAACACAACTAGCAGCGTGGAACTGCTGCAACTACAAATCTACTCGGCTTTGTGCATTATTCTTCTGCTATTCTGCAAGCCCAGGGGAACAGTCACGCCTTAAGGAGTACCAGACTGAGCCAGCAGGGTCCCCTCCCAACTGCAGCTGTACCATTTATACTATAACATGCCAGCAATGTACCTAGTGGCTTTACCTATTCCATGATGTGGGATAAGTAACTAAGCATTCCTCTACTCTGTAAGAAGCCTCATTTCCTGGTCATGTTCAGTGGGGCAGTGTTTCACATTCCTTTGGTCACCTCAATTCCAATTATATATCAAAGCAAAACTAAGCCAACACTTTGGGGTCGTGGTGGATAGCTCAATTGAGATGCCAACCCAGCATGCTGCAGCTGTGAAAAAGATGGCAAAGGCCTTACTAGGGATCGTTAGGAAAGGAATTGAAAATAAAACTGCCAATATCACCTGGTTGCCTCACCTCAAAAAGGATATTGTAGAGTTGGAAAGGTTGGAAAAATGTGACTGTTATAATAAGCATGTATACAGTGGTGCCCCGCAAGACGAATGCCTCGCAAGACAAAAAACCCGCTAGACGAAAGGGTTTTCCATTTTTCGATGCGCTTCGCAAGACGAATTTCCCTATGGGCTTGCTTTGCAAGACGAAAACGTCTTGCGAGTCTTGCGATTTTTTTCGCTCCCCCCCTTTTGCTAAGCCGCTAAGCCGCTAATAGCCTTTTAGCCGCTAAGCCTCTAAGCCCTTAATAGCCGCTAAGCCGCTAATAGGGTTGCTTCGCAAGACGAAAAAATCGCTAGATGAAGAGACTCGCGGAACGGATTATTTTCGTCTTGCGAGGCACCACTGTATTCTCATGTACAAAAAGCTATCATATGAAACAGGGCCAACAGCAACTAGAAACCGATGCAAGTATCAGTATGTTACTTTCAGCTACTGGGGGCAATGAGAATACAACTCTCTTTTTGTTCAAGCCTGCTGATCATGGAGAGCATCATTTGCCCTGGTGTTCAAATCTAGCAAGAACCTTGCATTGATGGAGACCTGAAACAACACAGCCTGCTCAAGTCATCCAAATAAAAACTTGTAGGGTGCAAATAAGCAGCCCTTTAGACTTTCCACTCTGCAAACCTAGAGACTGACATGATAGTTAAATGCATTTATATATGTGCTTTCTTTAGCTTTTCTCCAGTGACCCTGTAATAGAAAGGAAGCCCAAAAACAAACACTAGTTTAAGGCTAGACCAAAAATGAGACAGAAATATAGAGCAGGTGAGAAAATTCAAAACCTAAGCAATTAGAATATGAGGAACATACAGAGAAATGAAACAAACAACGAAACAGGTGTGTAAAAATCAAGGATTTATTATTTAGCCCACAATTTGTTAAAATGACAGAATTATTAGAGACTACTCTTAATGATGAAAATTAATATGGTTCTACTGCTAAGAGATTCACAATGGATACTTACTTAGCAGTTCTCCCCAGGGGCACTTTGTCATATCATTTCAAGGTCACGTAACTGAGAATCTGATGGGTAATTACAAGCCTGTGGTGAATGAACCAATAAATCCAAATCTATTCCTTCAGAGACAGGGGTACAAATTCCTCCAAATCACACTTATAATTAAACAGCACCCTATAAATTCAAAAGACAACATAACTTTCCTATCAGAGAAATGAACTGGTGTATAATGAATTTGTCTCATGTTCCTATGTATGATGTAATCAGAGGAGACCAAGCAACATCAATTGGGTGGCGAGATTTGTATTACATGTTTAGGACCTTCCGCAGAAATTTTGTCATTCAAACTGGAAAGAGAAAAGAGTCTGGATATTCTTCTCCGTGAAAGTGCTGCCAGTTATTGAGCTCAGGGGAGTTTAAAAAGAATGATGTGGATCCTGGAAGATAGCTATTAAAGTAAAAACCCTGCCAGATATTCTGGTGCACAAGCAGAATCTGCATGCACGCTTTTGGATTGCAGCCAGGATCAATGATCTCTTGGCAAAAGTTGGTGTAAAATCCTACGAAGTGAGTATTGCGGACTAGAATGTAGTCAGCACAAATATAACATCACAGGGAAATCAGTGGAGAATTTGGTTCTAAAAACATGATGCAGTTGGAGGAAACCTAGAATAAAAAAGGGTACATCTGCAAGCATGAATCAGAGAGCATATGTTATCACCATCTGTTCATTTTTCAAGTGCTATAAGCTAACCAACAAATCCCTGCATTTTCACTACTTTTCTGTGATTGCATAGCCAACTGACGATGCAGTGTCTCTACAGGAAAGAACCTAAAATGCCAACAAGAACCTTTTCACAACTAAAAAGAACACACAAACTCTTATACAGTACACCCACCCACCCTTTTTTAGGAAGGAATCACTTTTTCTTTTAAAGCCACTGTACAAATGTTATCCTCCAGAAAAAAATGGATATTTTAGATCAAATAAAACATATTGTTTTCTTCCACCTAACTGGTAATGAATCTCAGTACGCCTAAGGAAAATGCTTAAAGACCTCAGAGCAACTTTATATTTTGTTTCCTACGTAGAATAAACTGATAATAAAGGTTACTAATTTCTATTGATAAGAGTGAATGGGATGTTCATATGAGAAGTTAGTGGCTGTGCTCCCATGCTTACTTTAGAAAGCACAAATAAAAAAGTTACTTTTAATTTCTAAACTTTATAAATTTTTCAATATGCAACCCTAATCTAGAAATCCCACTTGCTTTATGAAGTGCTATATTGTCCACATTGTCTGAACACTGATTCTGTTGCTTTATGAAGGTCTGAAGAAACTGTAGAAACTGAAATGAAAAACTGCACCCACTCTCAATGGTTACAAGAAACTGACACTTCTGGATATTTAAAAATAAAAATAACAATCATTGTTTGCAACTGTTAAGAATCAATGTTTTTCAATTTGCAGGATTTCAAAGCCTATGACCCAGTTCAGACATAATAATAAATAATGTTTTGTTATATACACACGTCTCATAACAAAATGGAGGTGTGGGCATGGGGAGATTAGAAGTATTGGTGCCAATACTTCAACATTTCAATTAACCACAGTTTATTGCCCCCAAAACATTAACCATGGTTAATCTCAACTATGACAAGTCAACTTCATAAAGTATGGCTTGAAATTGGCTTATTTGAACTAACTATACTGGAGACTAACCATAATTTGTCTTGATTCAGACATAACACTTAACTGCAGCAAGTCCAAAATGGAAGTGAACCCTTATGGTGTCGTCCTTCTCTCATCTACACTGAAGGAGACAACAGGAGAGGGGATACTACATGTACGGGGGTCTACCAGTAGGTAACTATTGTAATGGTAAACCAAATGAACGAGGTGTGTGATGTGTGTGTAACTGTATATTTAATTTTACAACTGTGTGTGATCATTCCAAATTTCCAGATAATAGGAGAAAATTTGTGTGTGTGTGTGTGCACGCGTGCTATTATCACTAGTCCCAGACAAGTGCTCCTAACACCATATTATATCTATTTCCTAGCATAATCAATGAGGGAGGGATAAACCTTGATTTGGGACAAATAACAATGCTGTGTTTCCTTTCAGCAAAAATCAAGGGAGAGATGCACTGTAGGTCTGGAAAGAAGAGCTATACTTTTTTCCCCTTAAGAAAATCAACTGAAAGATCTATGCTGTGAGAGAAGGCAGGGGAAGGAGAGGGAGGACCCCCTGTTATTTTGCCAACATTTGCTGTTTACTGGACAACACAAGTTGCCATTTGCTCCAATGGATGCACCTGGGGAACGTTCTTCCTAAAGATATAACAATATCTGAATAATATCAGGATAATACTACATCCTAACTATATAATGAACAGAAAAAACATATCTATATTAGTAAGGACACAAAATGGCACAGGATGAAGGGTGGTAATGATGTTCCCAAGAACTAGCCAACTAACCTAACTACACTCTTGTGCAACTACCTTCCAACCAGCACTATTACAATTTTACTAGTGTAAAAGGATGTATTGTTGTAGCAACAAAAATATTGTTCTTTGAATTCCAGAATACATGATAGCCCTGCAACAGTAATTCAACCTTGAGGAAAAGTGTCCCGTTTTCACACAACTACTGAGTAACAACTGCATAATTACTGCTATTTGGAAAAAAAAATCTGAAAAGTGCCCCAAGCACAACTTTTCTACTATCTGGCATCATCCTGCTTCATGAAATTACATGCAAATTGCTTTAATTAAATGCAACTAAAATATGCCAGTTAGCTATGGCCCTTCAGCTCATGATATTTACATATCCAGATGTGGTCCTCATTTCTCAATAAGCTGATCTGCTCCTGACCTACAGAATAGCTGTTCTACGCAAGTGAAATTATCTCAAGCTTGAAAAAGCACTATTCCACTGCTCACACTTCTGCATGAAAGCAGAAATGTCTAATGTCAGATTCTAAAAATGCAGGAAGCTGGAGTATTTCAATATATCCCAGCTCTTCATATGCCACTCTAACCAAGGACGCTATCAATTTACATCAGTGTGGAGAAGAAGCTAACACTTGTTTTGCCTTGTCTGCTTTCACAATACCAACTTTTACTGCAAGAGAAAAGAAAATACAGGGAAATATCCTGCACCAATCAAATCCACTCCACTGTCCTATCTGGTAAGTAGCATGAAGTCAGGGTTAGGGATGGTAAGGTTTCCATATGTCCTCTTTTTCCAGGACACGTCCTCTTTTTCACGGGTAGAATTGTCATAGCAATCCATAATTAAAAGTAGAAGTCAGCAAATGTGTTCTTTTATTGCTCTTAAGATATGGCAACCCTATCAGTTCTGGCCCACATCCTATCCACATATTGGTCTGGGAAGTGTGGATCAGGTCAGTTTTTATCAGACTCCACCAAGAGCAGATTCCTCAAGCATCCCTAATTTGGGATGAGTGGTATGGAGGGTCTAATCATGCTGGGGGTTGTCCAGGGAATATGGAACCTTTTGGCCCTATTGACAAGGTGAAGGCCAAGGGGCCCAGTTTGATCTGGAATAGAAAACAAGTGGCTTTATTGTTTGTCATTCAGCAGATATCATTGGATTTTTCGTTCCGATCCAATCCAAGCCAGACCTGGGTTGAGAAGGGTGGGGAGAAGGTGCTTTCTTTGTGTCTTTTGAAAATAGGTGTTTGATAAAGCTTTATCCCAATTTGTACCCAGTATTAGCTTGCTCAGATTCAGATGAAAGGTAAAGAGGAATTACATTTTATAACTAACAAGATGTATACTTTCTTGAATTACAGTAACAGGCATTTTCAATATTATGAAGTCTGTCTCCATGCTTGAATAGCCATAGTTTAAATTAATTAAGGGTAATCTTGAATTATCCTCTGTCACAATGTAACATCATAGGCAAGATTCTGAAATTTTAACAAAAAAGTGTCTTTTATATAACAGTTACAACAAAATCAATTACAAAGTAAGCAAAACATGTAAAACAATATTGCTGTCTTTAACATTTAGTGGTGTGACTAGAGTATCAGGTGTCATTTTGCTTGTATAAATTGCTACTTCAAACCAAAATTTTCAGCTGTAAATTGAGAAAACGATGATATGCTGTATGACCCTGAAATCACTTGACATTGGCGAGTTTTTTTACAAAAATAATCCAAAATTAAATCAAAGCTTCAAGAAAGCAATAGAAAAATAATGAGGAACTGATTATCATTGAGTAATTGCTCCCTTTTTAATTGATTTACAAATTTCCTTAAATTATACAGAGGGTCAGCATACCCGATCTTTTTTTCCTGCTGCCAGACTGATCGTCATCTAGACACAGACTCCTTGTCTCTCAGGTATATGCTTTCTTGTCTGGATTGTTCAAATAATCATGAATGAAAAGTAGTCTTGTAAACAGAAGATCCAAATAATCATGTGAATGAATATTGAAATCACAGAGTAAGAACTACACAGCTTCCTGCTAACAACCCTGCAGTTGAGAACAGAACCACTGTAATGAAGGTACCTCCAACTCAACTCCTCGAGTTTTTCCATAAGAACATCATGGTCAATATGCCAAAAGCTGCCGAGAAGTCAAGACCTGGTGCCCAAACCAGGTCTGAAACCAGACAGGAATGGATCTATACAATTCTGCTTCTTCCAGGCAGTGGTGTAGTGAAGGGTGCAGGGGGGGCATGGTTCTGGGTGCAAATTATTGATGGGGTGCAACCAGGTACCACAGTGACAGGCTCCCTCATCAAGGCCAGGGCTGTGGGGAAGCAAGTCGCACTTTGGCTGGGCCTCTGATGCTGGGACAGTGGTGCGTTGGCCCCTCCTTCTCCTCATGGACAGCAAAGGGACGCCTGCTTGCACCCTACCCCTGGGCCAGCCAAAGGGGAGGGAGCGGGAAGACGAAGCCATTGCCACCACCCACCAATGAGGGAGGGAGGAAGAGGAAGGCAAGAAAATACTGCCAGAGCCACATGCATTGCCCAGAGTGCCTCATTGCAAGGACAGCAGAACAAGGCCACATAGCGACGCTCTTGGCTTAACACTTCTCTGCCTTATCTCTGCTCCCAGACTGGGGATAGTTTGCAAGGAGAGACTCCCTTGGTTAGAAGCTGGCTGGCAAAGGGACTGACTGCTGCCTAGTCCACCAGGGAGGTGCAACACTTGCCCTGTCCCGTGTGCCAGCAACCCACGATAAGCTTCTGCCTCCAAAGACTGGCCACCATCCTCTCCTTTTGGAAAGGAATATTAGAGACTGGACAGTAATTTTCTAAAACTTATTGATTCATGAGGGACCTGTTCAAGAGGGGCCACACCATTGTCTCTTTCAAGCCAATGGGCATAACTCCCTCCCACAATGAGGCATTGATCACTTCCTGGCTTCTCAGTAGATTTAATCAGCCATGATGGCCAGAGATCAAGAGGCCACATTGTTGGCCTTACAGCCAGAGGGTGTGGATAGGACATGTGGCAGCAACGACTGCTCCAGAAACATCCGAAGGACCTGAATGAATGGTGGCACCAAGTTCAGCATAGATTCAAGTGATTTTGCTCTATAAGTTCTATGGTATTTTCACCCATTTTAGGGTAGAAATGAAAAACAGAGAGCTGCAGGTGTTAGTATTGCCCTACATTTAATGGGTGCTCATAGGACACTCTCGCTGAGTCCTTATGGTTCCATAGTCCTTTATGATTGGAAGACAGAAATTGGTTACAGATCTGTGTGGGAAAGGAGGGAGTGCAAGAGGGAATGGGTAAGAGGATGGAGAGGCAGTGAGTTGTGCATAGCAGAAAAGAGGGTGGGCATTATTCATCAATAATTATTTGCAAGGCTGCTTATTAATGTACACAGATACTTTCAAATTTGTTTGGAAGGTTTTCCAAATATTTTGCCAACATTTAGGCTGTGATCTTAAGTGTACCAACTGAAACATAAAAGTATAAAAATCAGGATGCCCACCATAAAAGCACAAATAAAGGAAAGGTAAAAAGGCATTCTATTTTGTACTCAAATTATATCAGACTATTCCAAACGAGTACAGGTAAACAAAGAGCTGAATTTAATTCCACTAACAGTAAAAATGACTATGTTAATCTGTTAGTGCTTCACATAAGCAAATGTTTCATCTTGTTATTCTAACAAAGCAAAGCAAGATGTTCAGAACTTAATCCGGAAATGGAGCAAAAATTAACAGCAGATGAAATTTAAATGCAATGTTCATGAAAATCTGTGTTACATTAAAAATTGCTTTTCTCAAGTTAACCTTTCAACAAGCATGACAAAACTGGGAGAATGAATGGGTCGTTGGCTCATTTCAGACCACAGCAGCAGTAGTTGGGTTTCATTAGTATACATTAGGTAATATGCGGGCCTGCAATTAACAGTTATTATTAATTACAGGGTAACACAAGGTGGTGGTGGTGGTGGTGGTGGTGGTGGTGGTGGTGGGAACAAGAAACAATTCAACCTTGTTACTAGTCAAAATCCAGATATGCCTATCAGAGCACCCATTGCACAAGGAAGCTGGAGAAAATGAGGTATGCAATGTCTGGTTGAAGAAGCCATGGAAAATACCTCATGGTGTCTTCAATAAAGGAATGTGGCAACAACATTCTAGCTATCATGACCAGTTTCAGGGAGTCATTTATAACCCATCCTCTTAAAACACTAGTGGAAATGGCACAGAAAGCCAGTAAAGATGTCCCCTGGCACCAATCAAATTCATTTTGATAAATTACATAACCTCCTACAAAGGAGAAGCATGTGACATAGGTTTCCCATTGGTCCCTGCAACTCTTGTTGATTGTACCATACTTTCACTACCATCTCACTTGGGAAAATGGTTCTTCTCTCGCATTTTGCTCAAGCAGCTGGTCCCACATACTTCAAGAACTGATCCTAAATATGCCAGCCCAGTAGCCAATGCTCAGCTGAGTCCCTGACAAATGCTCATGTCTATGCTCAGAAACCAAACTGCTATTAACAGGCTACATGACAATACTGTAATAGAATATAACTCTAATAGCATTAGAGTGATAAGCTGACTTCCTCCTGCTTTCTTCACTTCCAGGGCACCCGCAGCAGCCCCATGGGGCCTGATGTATCTCATGTAACCCCAAACAACCTTCTCAGTGCCTGAACCATACCTTTCCCTATCCTGCTAAAGAAGCCCCAACACAAATGAGATAGGGGCCAAACACTTGCGGCAGTATCTGCTACTTTAACAAGATCCTCACAAAGTGTGGCGGTAGAAACCCACTAGCATCTACCAACAGAAGCCATGCTCTGGAAGCCCTCCTGCAAGGCAGTAAAAGAGTAATTGCTCCCTGTCTGCACAGCACACAAACTTACCTCCTTCCCCTCCTTGCATTTATTAATTATCCTAAACCTTATCGTTACCTTCCCAAACGAGACACTTCAACACTCACAGTCCTGCCCAAGTAACCCAGATGACATCTCTGAACTAGATAATTTATTTTCCTCAACCAAATAAAGGTCAATGTAAAAGCAACTCTGAACAGGCCCATTTTACTCTGTAAAGCACAAACAGCTGGTAGTACCAGTATTATAAATCTCAGTATGTTAGGGGATTGTTACTTGCCATACGCAGGGCTTTCCTAGAACAGCCTCCTAACACCATAGATCTACAGAACATGCCCTGCAGGCTTTGCATGGAAAGATGTTGTTGCCAACCACTTCCATATTGCCTTGCTGCTATTCCTGACCCTTTGAAAAACACACATTTTGGCAAAAACAACTTTTCCAGCAGCCAAATAGGTTTCATCCACTGTGAAATAAGTAACTCCCAGAAAGCTTGCAAGTTGCTGGCACTAGATTATAGGGATGAACACATCTATCCATTTTGGTTTCTCTCAGTTTATAATTTTTCCATGCTTATATTCTGCACATTTCCACATAAATTTGCAATTTTAGAAAAATTTCTCATGCAAAATAATCAGCATTTTACATATTTCTGTAAGCATTTTTGCCTAAAACACACATTTTTGCAAAAGCTATTTTCTGTAATGGGATGCATTTCTGTATGCTATTTATAGTCACCCTTTACCTTGGGATATGCCTTTTGTACACTTTACTCAGCTGGAGAACTGCATTGCAAAATCCGGAGAAGTACACATTTCAAAGGTTGGCTGGGTTCCAATTCATTTGTTGTTTTGAAAAGTGCAAATTAGGTAAGTTCAAAATTAAATGTAAACTAAATCCAATTTATTCCCTGTCCCTACTAGTGGATGGTGCCAACAAATAGTACCTCCAAGGCAGTATAAGTCTTGAGGCACTGATCTCAGGTCTTTCTGTTTTTCTCCATTGCCAATGGCTGGAATTGGCTGACTTGCAATCTCAACAGAGCACCTATTATCTCAGAAACTGCTTTGGTTTGGACACAAACCGTACCAATTGCATAACTTCTCCAGAACTGGAGGACAGAAAGTTCAGAACCTGCACAACTCGCTGGATGCCACATCAGAAAAGTAAAAGAGGCTTTGGAGAAATTATATATCTCACCTACACATGTATACATAATTTAATAGAAGGCACTCTGAATTTTTATTTCTGCCTATTCTTAAGTTTCCATCAAAACATTGCTGTTTAACCCCCCCCCTTTTTTTTAGGAACAAAACACCACAATAGGTCTCTTCAGATTTCAGGTGAATTCTTCAAACTGTTACTATAAGTTATTTTGAATAGCTACTTAAGAGACATCTAGTGTGGTCCTGTTTATTCACAACTTTATCCCACAAGAATTCTATTGTTTTGCTATCTAAAATGTGGTGATTTAAGTTTATGCAGCTACAGATCTTAATTTCATAAAGTAGAGTGTGGTTATTAACTCAAGTCTTTCATTTTAAGAAAATTGATATAGCAAAGGAAATTCAAAAGTCACCAAGTGTCTGGAACTGTGAGAACGTAAGATATTCTGTTTAGATAAGAATGTAAGATATTCTGTTATAGTAGCAAAATAAAACACACAGAAAATATCTATTTACACAATTATGAAATACTAAGATGCATATGATGCAATATCCACTATTCTCTCTTATGCTGCTATACCATGCATTTCATATTAAAAATGCAACTTGTTTCATTCTCATATGTTGATTTTTTTAACACCAAAAAGAGGGAACCATGCCATATAAAAATTGCTTTTCTCTTTTCGTTGGTCACCTGCCAATTTTTCTACATACAGTGTTATGCACACCCCTTTAAAACAGGTTGTTGAAATATTGGTCCCTTTTTGCCTCTAATATTCTGCCAGAGAACACCTGGCTTCTACTTAATGGGCACCATAAAATGAATTAAAACTAGCATTTGGATTTATTCCACCACACAAGAACAGTATTTAAATAAAGCTTTCTTTTAAAATGGCTTGCAAATTCTGCACATGTAAATCCCAATGAAACAGTGAACTCACTTATGGATAAAAAATCAGATGGAACCAGTCAGTAAATAAGGAACATACTGAAATTAGTTTCACATGACTGTTATTAGTAACTGAAATCATACCACAGAAAGGCCTACACTTTAAATTGTGGTTCTCCGGTGTAGCATTTTTACACTAACATATAGTTCTCCTACAAGTTGTCTGGAAAATGTTTCCAAAATATATTAGAGCAGAAGATAATCAAAAATCAAATTTGTTCAACTTGGTTTCTGATATAGGATGAGCATATCCAAATAATCAGAAATCATAATACCAACCTTCCTCTGAATCATTAGCTTAATAAAATATGATTATACAGTGGTACCTCAGGTTACAGACGCTTCAGGTTACAGACTGTGCTAACACAGAAATAGCACCTCGGGCTAAGAACTTTGGGTGGCGGCAGCGGGAGGCCCATCAGCTAAAGTGGTACCTCAGGTTAAGAACAGTTTCAGGTTAAGAACGGACCTCCAGAATGAATTAAGTTCTTAACCCGAGGTACCACTGTATATATGTTTATAAAAGGTATGGTAAGGATCCACTACAGATATAAGAGTGCTTAAGCCCACCAAAAACAACATATCTGAGTTCACAAAATTGTGGCATAATTATCTTATTAGTTGTTGTTTTTTTTGTTTTGTTTTTTTTGTTTTTTTGCATACTAAAACCTCATAGTAGTCACATTCCGATGAGCAGGAAACAGTTAAAACTGAGATTTTCACAATTTCAGTCTTTAACGAAACCTTAGCATTGTGAGGTTTGGTGTAAAATGGTGGGTCAGTAACTGCATTTCCCCAGGACACCTGACATCCTTAATATAGTCTCCAGGTGCCCTGCAAACTACACACCAAGGGGTTACATATCTCAAGACCTTCAGTGCCTTGGGATGTTCCTACAGCAGAATTTCAGGAAGCAAAGAGGTAAGCATGGAGAAAAAGAAGACATATTTGTCCCTCTCTGCTATAGCCAGGTAAGAAGGGAGGTGGAAGGAAAGCATTTCTCACTTAGATTGCCAGAGAATAACTATCAGGGGAATGGTGTCTTGTTCAGAAGTCAACATACCAAGTCTGTATCCAGAATCAAGTAATTATAAGTTTTGGGAGGCATCAATAATCAAAAAGGCCATGAATGGCATTTTGTAAACTAATTTTAGTTGTTAAACCAAAGCCCCACCATATTCGCAGTCCATGGAACCACCCAGAGCTCCACATTCCTAAAAAAAAAAAAAAATTTTGGAATTGGGTTTCCCTAATGAAAGCCATTCTTTCATGGAGGTTTCAAATGAAGTTTGCAATACAGCATGAATTTGTATGCTTAAATGGAGGGGTGGAGACAACAACCCACGCCTAGTGAAAACTTTGGGGTGACTTGCAAGAACATGTGAATGGGCAAGTAGGAAATAGCAGTATATAATCAATCAAAATTATCATGTCAAGAATCATACTGCTGTGGTATTCTGAAACAGGGAATATCCATTTTGTTAAATGATGTCTTGATGTTGTGAAAAGAGCAACTTCTTTCACCAAATAATATATCCCACATGCATGAAGATTGCTTTATTTCTACATAAAGGTCCTCTTTGGAGGTCCTGCTCTGGGTGCCCTCACTGAATGAATGAACTATCAGGGAGAGGACCATTTCAGCAGTAGCATCCCAATTACCTGCATCAGGTAAAAATGTTTACCCAGGCCTTTGGGATGTCTTAAAGCCATTTGTGGTTTTAAAATCTATGTTTTTAATCCTTGGGGTCTTGTGTTTTTGCTGTGTTTATGTAGGTTTTTTAATGCTTCTATTCTATCCCATATTTACATTGGGGTGATGATTAAGATTGGTGGTTGCTGTAAGCCACCCTGAGAATGCTGTGTTATGGGGCAGGATACAAATGCTGAAAATAACAAATATAGATGGAAATAGGGAAAAAAATATATGAATGTAGAATCTTGCTTACTGAAATGTGGTGTACTAGATAGAGGTCCTGATGGGAGGGGGAGTTCCCTGACTCCCAGGAAAACAAATGCTCTAAAATTGCCACCTGCCTGTTGGGTCCCTGGCTCTTTGGAGGGTACCCTTGGAATATTTAAGAAAGCATTTTATGTAAGCCACTCACTTCCACAGTGGAATGTGATATAGATTGAGTAAATTGTACACATCAGATTAGATCCTTGAAACTTTGTGAGCAGTTTGGGCAAAGCATTACCGTATTTCTTAACCTATCTACCTGACAGGGTGGTGTGACAATAAAATAAAATAAAATAAGATCCCACTGCAAGGCCCTTCGAGACCTTTGGATAAGATAGGGGGGAAATCATTAACACACTGGTACATTATCTTAGACCACATACAAAAAGCCAGAAGCATTCCTCTAACCTATAATGTATCAGTACAGATCCACACATTTCAAGTAAAATTATTCAGCACATTGAGTATCATGGATCCTGTTCACCAAAGCACATAAGCATGTGATAAATTTTTCAAAAAGAAATACTCCATTACATATTTGGTAAGGCATTTGAGTTTAATCCTATTAAAGTCTTTGGGATCAGAGATCATACATATGCTTAAGGTAAGCACTTTATTCAATCAGGGCTCCTTCAGGGTTGATTTAGACGAGTATCTTTTCCCAATTTCTCAATGATTTATAGAGTCACCAGACACTGGGACCCCAATTTAATAAGGTTGGCTGAAGGCATCAGGCAAACAGCAGCCACCACAGATGGGATAACTTACAAACACCTAGCTTACTGACAGCACAGTTGCCATGGAATCTGTTGAGCATTGAGTCTAGGTCCATAGGAGTCCCACCATGCAACAAGCTGCACTACAAGGAAGAAACTGTTGTCTGAAGCCAACCTAGTGCAGAGAGTTCTAACTATGATTTATAGTGGTACCTCGGGTTAAGAACTTAATTTGTTCCGGAGGTCCGTTCTTAACCTCAAACTGTTCTTAACCTGAGGTACCACTTTAGCTGCTGGAGCACAATTTCTGTTCTCATCATGAAGCAAAGTTCTTAACCCGAGGTACTATTTCTGAGTCTATAACCTAAAGCATCTGTAACCTGAAGCATCTGTAACCCGAGGTACCACTGTGCATTTATTATCTCTGGTGTCCCAGGAAATGACCTGTATATCAGGGGAGGTGAATCAGGGGAGGTGATCTATGGCAATAAAAAAATCTCAAAAAAATATAATTGTTGCCAGGTGTTGTTTTGGACCTGTACTATTTGTTTCTGAATTTAATTTACATTCACAGCTCAGATCTTATACTGCTTCTTAAAAAGGAAAGACACCTCCATGACTGCATTCTTGATGGCATAAGGCCAGCTTGTTCAGGTTCTACAAATAAAGCATTTCTCTGTATGAAAAGTTTCATCGTTTTTGACAACCGCACACAGGTCTATTTCATTGCCTGTACATGCAGCCTAGGCAAAGTGGGAAACTGCAAGCCATTGTTGTCTCCCAGAATATATACATGAAATGGAATACATGGACAATCATCACGCGTGTAGGAAATCTGCAGTATCTAATATGACCATCAGTCCCATCAGAATAAATGGGACTTCTGCATACCTAGTGTTTGTGACCACAATTATAGCTCATACATCAGATGGCAACTCACTCACAGCACAATCTGACTTTGCTTCTGTAATACGAATTAAAGAGTCCCCTTCTGCAAAGTATAAAGTGGAAACCACATTTTGGAAGATATACTCATTCTCACAAACAGTAAACAATTTGTTTCATGCATATATTTAAAATTTTCTGGCTTTCAGAAAGGTGTGAAAAGCTTTGGAGGGAATTGCTGATATTAAAATGTCATTTGATTTGCAAGAGATGTGCTATTCCCCCCCCCCTTCTTCCCCAGTTAATTTGCACTCCCTCCCCCCTGGAGCGGAAGCAAACTTGTTGGGGAACAAAACCAACAAAAATTATTAAGCTGGCCTGAAAGATCAGGATTAGAAGAGACCACTGAAACCTGATGTCAGTGTCAGAAACAAGTGAATAGGTTTTCCTTCTAAATTATTTTGTCAACAGCATGGTGGTATCCTTGCTAACCTTATTTGGCACCAGTGAATAATTAGATACACAGGGGTGTGACTCCAATTGAAGGTGTTGGCACTGTAGCACTCTGTGAAAATGTTAACTATGAGGTTAACTCCAATTTTCTCTTCTTTAATTAAATGCACATGGTACTAATGAGGTAACCTACTGTTCCTTGATAGCACTAATTAGCTAAGAGGAGAGTATACTCTCACACTGCAATTTAAACCTAAAAATAAGGTTGAGATATGCTAATTGCAGGCAATTTAAAACAGTACAAGTTGTGGAACTAGTCATAATAAGGGGAACTGACTGCTTTATAGCTATGCAGCTGCAACTTTGCTTAAAATCAAAACAATCCTCACAATTTTAGGATGATTTTGTAAAGGTATCCAGGAGACTCCTCAAAAATCACTTCGTTGAGTACGGATTAGAAAGGTGGTAGGAAGGAACACCTCTCACATCCTTCATGTAGTACTGACCCATAAATTAATATTTATTGTAGATTAAGACTGTTCAAGTTCATAAAAATAAAAACTTAACACCTCATATTTTACTAACTTTCAACGCAATAGTGGCTTGTCCAGTTATTCAAGACACAAGATCCA
>NC_138542.1:23836793-23884293 GCF_964234715.1 Podarcis melisellensis
AATATGAAAAGGCAGAAGTACTATATCTCTGTGTAAGGCAACAGAGTCTGAACAAAGTTCTACCCCTAGACTCCAAAACGGGCAGATGGGCCTTTATCTGTGACTTGCCTTTTATTTATTTATTTATTTATTTATTTATTTATTTATTTAGTTAGTTAGTTAGTTCTTTCTGGTGACGTTCCACACTTGTTAATATAACACTATGAACAGCCAGAGACAAGATATAACAATAACCATTACTCACCAAGACCATAATGCTCAAGACCCTAAAGCTGCTCTAGAAGAGCATGTTGGCACATGTTTAGTGTAGGACCAAAGTCCGCACACAGCATGCTGGAGCACATGGTGAGGATCATGGCTCTAGTTGGCCCAGAAGTGAAAACTCAGGCTTCCTACATGGAGCCAAGAAACATTCTGGGGGGAAAAGATGACAGCCAACTGTGGCCGTTTTGCCCAACACTTGTCCTTGAGGCACCAAACTGCTCCCCACAGCCCATTGGTGTTACCATGGTATTTGCTGCAGCATTGCCACCTGATAAGCCCCAGGGGGTGGCGGCACTGCAGGGCCAGAGCTCCCAGCCTGACTCCAAGCCTGCTGTAGTGAGAGCCCCCTGACAACTTACAGGCATTCTATATACAACCCTTAAGCCATTAGTGATAGTCTAGCTAAAGCTCTCTGACCCTGTTTTCCCCTCCTGTCATAAATTTAAAGAAAAGGGCCAAATCCACTCTGAAGGACGCTGTGTTCTTAAGCAGTGAAAACTTTCAGTGTTCTCATAACGTCGAGGGAATGTCCGACCCTCTCTTGATGATTACTAGATTTAGGACAAAACAAAGCAAAATCAATTCTTGAGCTCTGTGAAAAACAGAATTAACCTTGGGTTTGAAACCTGCATCTCTGCGGAATACAACTTTGTCTTTATGTAACACACACAAATTAGATTGCATAGACAATGCCCCAACTCAAACACTTCTGGCCTATTTTATAGTTCCTAAAAGGGAATGTTAAGGTACAGAAAGAGAGGCAGTGTGGTGTGATTGTTACAATGCTGGGCTAGAAAGGTGGGGATGGGGCAGGGCACAGGCCAGTTCAAATTTACACTAAGCCATGGCGCTTACTGGGTAATTACCACACACAGGCTCACTTTCTATACCTTAGAGCCAGTTATTATCACCCAGCCAAACCTACCTCACAGGGTTGATATTAGGTGGGAGGTCTTTGGTTAACAGGAATACTGAAAATAAATACATAAATAATACACAAATAATAGTGGTTGAAAGGATGGTGTGGCAAAAGTCTTTAGTAGCAAACTTGAAAATAAAGGCCTCATCTTCTGAAGCACCTTGAGAGGGCCAAACAAGACGTCACATGGCATTCTGACATTGCTCCGTTCCTGGTTCTAACAATGGGGGGTAGACCCCTAACAAAATTGTGGGGGCCCACAGTGCCTTGGCCCCCTAGAGCTGGTGCCTATGCTTGGAGAACAATCATAAGACTGAAGTCTTAAAGGTGAGAATTCTGAATCACCATAGTGGCAAAAGTGGCCCTGATGAAACAACAGATAGGGGGAGGTATGGAAATCTCAATCTCTCTCTCTCTCTCTCTCTCTCTCTCTCTCTCTCTCTCTCTCTCTCTCACACACACACACACACACACACACACACACACTCAGGTTATATTGTGTTTCCTCATAGACATCACTCAAATAAATATGCACGGCCAAGTAAGGATCTATCAGAGGGCATTCTGCACCGAACCCAAAATATGGGCGGTAACAGCAAGCAACCTGAAATAAAAAGTCTAAACACCAGTAATTGCCATAGGACACAAACCAATAAATCAGACCTTCAGACTTATTTCCTTGATTGATAAAATCTTTTTAAAAGTCTGATAAGAATCAGCTATGCTTAAAGAGGAATTGCCAGTGCATTGTTGAAGATTAGATGGTTTGAAATTATGACCGAAACAGAATTATGTTGTAATGGGTTCAAGCCTTTTAAATGCTGCTCTCATATACTTTCTCACCTGACTCTTCCTTGCTTACTATGATGGCAATAGCTATGGTCTTACTCAGATGATGGGCTACATTCAGTGCACTCTACTGAAACAGCTAAGTTGAAATCAGGTCCATAGTACGGATTTTGCCATGAGAAGAGGGTGAATCAATCAAAACCTAAATAAAGATAGCCCAGTACATTCACAATCATTTAATTTAATATTTTCATATTTAATATGAATATAAAATTAAAGTGTCTTTTACTTTTATAACATTTAAAATAAGCACCCACTGCTTAGTAGGGAAGGAACAACATGCACAGATCCCCTGTGGCTATGGACTTGGTCAAAACAAAGTTCATTTCCTCGTTCACTCATTCTTTATTGACCTGTCTATATCATAACCCCTAACAATTTGGTAGGTCACTAATGGCTTGGGTGTTTTCATATTAATCCCACAATTTGATGCTTTAACATTTGCTCACAAGCTTCAGCAGTTGTTGTTCTTGTTGTTGAAATACACTGAACTGGATTGACAGGGTTTAGATAGCTTTATTCTAGGAGAAGTAATTCCAAGACAGTCCTTTTTTATATCTCTAAACCCATGTTTCTGAAATCAAGACTGTGAAAAAAGAATAGACCTTGCTTTAAAAAACAAACAACTAACAAAAGAGCAATGCATGTGCAAAACTGAGAAATATTGCTGGTCTTCTCAAAATTCTTGTAGTGCCCCTAGAAAGTCCTTGTATTATTTGCCTGGAGAGACGCGTCTATGTTCACTTCAAGTTATGATTTGGCAAAATTTTGGTAGCAACTCTAATGAAAGGTTGCAAATATGTTTAAACACGATAGATTTCTAGAAAATTTTCAAGAACAGAATGGCTCAGCAGCAGTGCTAGGTGGGGTGTGGGGTAGAGTGGCAATAGCACCCTCATGGCACAACTGCATTTACCAGGATGGGGCAAGGCGACGGTGAGATTGGGGGAGCTCTGGGTTGTGGCAGAGGTGGACTTGTCCCATCCTGGGAAGTGCAGCACCTTCTCTGCTCAGGAGAGTGCCACTGCCACTGTGCTTTCCCTCACGCACTGCTGCAGGAATGGCTCTTCAACGTTCCTTGAATGTCAACCCAGCAAATGTCACAAGTGACAAAATACAAAATGCAAAGTTATCAGAGCCATCAACAGGATGGGTTGCAGGGAAAGAATAATTGCAGACAGAAAACCTGAGTGCACTGAAGTCAATAGACACTTTACCACTGATCTCAGTGGAACAATGAGTTCACCCACAGACCTTGACTGAACTTGGCATGTATCCATATTGAATGGCTGTGCAAGCTGACTGCCGCTACATGCAAATTTATATCCTGACAGCCAAACCACACCTAGTATATTTTACTGACAGAAGGAGCTGGCGGATAAACACTAAGATGAAACCCTTTTTATTATTATTGAATTGAAAGGCAACTCATTGTGGGGGAATGCTACTGTTGGAATAATCTCTATCTTTGCAAAGAATGAATATACAAATCTTTTACCTGATGAATGTTTGCACAGTATACTATAGATGTTGACTGACTAATTGTGGTAAAATGATAGTCTACTTACTTATGTAGAAGGTATTTCAAAATCACAGAGGATGCTATTTATTCTTAAGAGAAAATAATTTTGATTGATCATTGTTTTGTTCTAGGTATCAAACTTTTTACAGCAATACAACTTCATGCGTCTGGGATGCTTTCATAACCACTTCTTTCATGACAAAGGAATTTGTGAAGCGCACTGGAAGAATCCAGTGGATAATTCTCATCCCCTGAAATAGATTTCTGCAGAAATTCAATTACTTAAATTGAAGTTCAGCTAGCTCCCTATGAAGGTTAATTCTTCACTGCCCCCCACCCAACTGCTAATTGTTCTTTAAGTCAAGGCATCCAGCATTTTTGTGTGGCTATGTTTCCATTCATGGTTGCAATGTATCAATAAGTTATATATTATTGTGGGATTCTACAGGATCACATAAATTGATTTGGTGCCAAAAATATTGCAAGAATTAAACATTTTCACAGCCAGGCAATGAACACTAGTGAATATGCTAGAGTTCCTAGACGAATGCTTATCAGATTCCATCGAAGCAAGAAGGCTTTCCACAGATCTGCCTGTAATTTGGGGATAATATGATGGAAGTGAAAACTCTAGCAATAATGTCAGACACTTTACTAAAATCACTAGAAAAGACAATTTGTAAACTTTACTACTTTTGGTTTGGCTGTATTAATTTGTCTGTCCCTTTCTGTTGTGAGAACTAAAAGAAAACACTAAGCAATATAATTTGACTCTTCTCTACATGTGGCAGCATGATGCAAGTATCCTTATGCTGGACTTAAGCAAGTAAACACTCATGGTGGTTCAGGTTCATGCACTGTAATAGCACAAGCTGTGGCATTTTGCCAGCAATTCAGATGACACTGCCTATGCTCATGAACAGCTGAGCTTAGGATCATGAACTAAGTGAAAGTGACCGGGTCAGTATTGAGCAACACAGAATTTCTGCTACAGTTTTATGACGCATTTCAAAATAAATTGTTTGGATGTTTGTTCTATGAAGAACTGTTTGAAGTGTTTGCATCAAGTTCTGATTGCTGGAGGGCAAAGATTTTGTAGATTAATTAACTTTACTCACATATAAGGGTTTCACTACACTATATTTATACCTTTAACGAAGAGATGTCAAAAAACGGATGCAAACCTAAACTATCATTTTTTGATACGCCAAATATTCTTAGGATGCAATACATGCATCTGTCAATGATACACTTCTCCAAATGCTTAAATCTACTCAGAAATAAGAGTTGTGTGAGGAAAACACATTTAATGGCACGTACAGTGTGTTCTGAAAATGTCACATTAATCAGCAAAATAAAAAGTTTCCTTTCAGGGTTTTTGCCACAATAACTTCAGTCTTGAAAGAAAATCAAGCTCAAGTGGAAAACAAAGAAAAAGTGGATCCGATAAGCTAAATTTTACAAACACTCCATAGCTAGGCTTATCAAATGTCAAGAGGGGACAAAATAATATTTTTATACAGCATTTATGAAACAAATCACTAGAAAAGTCAATGTCAAAATCAGAAGAGTTTCATGATGTTTAAAGACACCCCCTCCCATTTATAAGCTCATTATCCAATAGTGGCTCTCAAGAATAAAACTAATTTACATTTAAAATAAGAGTATGGTCTACTCTTTAAAAGCACAGTGATAAACACACCAATTTGACAATTACATTAATATAGGTATTTGCATAATCTGCCTTCTACACCTGTTCTTAATTTGAAGCAGCTGCAGGACAAATCACATCACAATAATCTGAATGGGTAGCTGGTTGTGCCATCCCATAATTTATGCACTCTAGCATTTTCCCTGAGGGTTATAAAAAAAAAGCATAGGAAGTCATGTGGTTTTGTGGGGTTCTGGTTTTTGTTGTTGTTGTTAGGATCATTTAGATTTAGCATTGATAGCTAAGATGGTAATGCACATTTAAGAAGAGACTTTTTTGTTTTGCTCAGTTTCCTCTAACAGTGGTCATGTTGTTGGCTTGAGAAACATTAAACCCAGCACTATTACAGGTTATTAGACAAATGCACCTCCTACAAAGTGCATTAAGGTGATGGAAAGCTGGCCTATATAAAGCAGCAGCTTGAGTAATATTCACATGCTATTTACACACAGAAAAATGAATCGGATAAAAGATCACTTCTTTCAAGCTGTGCTCTCTTTACAGTCACGGTTTGTCATCTTCTCCCTCTGCAGCAACAGACTGTAGTGGCAAAGATATTTTTTAAAAAGTATTTAAGTTCATATATCTTAAAAATAATTGTATATGCTTACTTATATTTAGCACAAAAGATCTAGGGAGCACCTAGCTGAGTAGTAGGCCACCTCCCTCCAAAAGAAGTAGTAGGCCATCTCATCAACTAAGTGATTTCAAACACAATTGTGTATGTAGCAATGCAAGCAGAAAACCAAGTGGGCGCAGCTAATTATCTTAATAAGAAGTTATGTGGGGCACAGAACATCAAAATGCTCCTCTGAAGAAGGGAACAAGAACAGAGATTGCCTGTCTTTAGCAGTTCTTCTGAGGGACTGGCAAACCTGTTTATGGTTCATGTGTTTTGAACATATTTTGCATTTTGAATGATCTAAACTGGTGCATACGGCACAACTTTCTGGGAAGAGCCAAATTCAATGGACAGATATATTCTGATCCATACATTAGTCAGAGAGGTGAGGTCAATACACATAGGAATTTGCAAAGATCGAATTCGTCAAGTGTTTCTGGCTCTTTTCTGAACACCTTCTTTGCACGTTTTGACATGCTTACAGCAAGAAACACACACAGATGTGTCCTAGCCAAAATGTTAGCGAACACAGAGAATGCCCTTTCATTCAATAGTTCCCGGTTGCTGCTACGACTAGAACACACCAGTGAGTTTAAACTCACTCGAGCAGGGAAAAGTAAGTTGAGGCAGTACACGACAAATTCTTAAAGATGGAAGCAACTTGTTTACATCTCACTCTCCCACTGAGCGGCTGCTTCACCCAGAGATGGATAGAGAGAGGGATCTGACAATTGGGAAAGACTTCACAAGTACAACCATCACTCTATTACATGGAACATACATATTTTCAGGATGCAGGCTTTGTTTACTAGCAACTTAGCTTTTCTAAAAACATGTTAATTGGGTATGTTTTATCTATAGAAAAAAGATACGTCTGTGTTTGTGTAGATACTTAGATGATACACAAACACAGACGTATCTTTTTTCTATAGATAAAACATACCCAATTAACATGTTTTTAGAAAAGCATAACCAAATGCAAATATCAACAAATCACAGTAGGCAACTAAAAAGTTGTCTGCCATATAACTTCAATAGATTTTAAAATCCACTAAACAATGACCTTTCAGCTCATTGGAGAAAAGCAGTCCTCGTAAAGAAGATTTATATCTTTGTGAGCCTGTTCAATTAAATAAATAGGCTGTATTGCTGCAGTGAAATTCCTCTTAAAGGTCTTTAATAACTTTGAACATAGGAACCACAACCAGGTAGCTGTCCAATTTAGCAACTATGCCGTGGCATCCCTGAAATCAATTGGAATTACTGAAATTTGTTTAGGAACGAAGGTTGTGCTTTAATTGTAAAGTTGCACAATATTACATGTAGCACGACAATGGAAACAAACTTATAATGATCAGAGGTAACTGTAGTCCAAATCTTCACAGAACCACTGGCTTTTTAAAGACACAGATGTTTTAAAATAATTTACTTTCTGGAGTGTTCCTGTATGCTGTTATGATAGAAGCAGCCTTGACAGTGAAAATTTCTTTTCTCAGAGTATGCTCTAGAATATCATTAGCTAAGGAGATTAAGTGTGATTTAATAGCAGTTATGTTAATGATCTATAAATGTTCTTTAAAAGGATATAAAGTCACAATAATTTGTTTTAAAAAACTAGTGTAAAGAGTACTATGCAAGAAACTGTGAAAATCACATAAGATTAACAATGCCGAGTTAACTCTAAAACGTTTGGCGAAAAATTTAGCAACCAATTCCAAGGCAAGAAGATGAATGCTAGTGTTTCTGCTGCCAAGAGGGCTTTTAGTTTGTGTGAAGCAAACTATCATTCCAATAAGATTGTTAGTCTCCTAAACTATGAGCAAGAGGTTGTTTTAAAAGTAATTCATCTAAATCTAAAAAGGTATCGTATCGTCAGGAGTCTTGGTAAATGTTTCCCAAACAATGTTTTATTATTGCACTTCTAGAACCAAGGTGCAAGGTGACTTTCTCCAAAACCACTATTTAAAGTACATTACACACTTCTGTGGTGTGACCCGGTAAAAATCTGTTGTGCCAAGACTGCTTTGTCCAGTTTAACATTTGCAGATTTTGAAAATTAGGTTGGAAACTGGAGCAATTCTGAAACAGGGGCTGAACAGTTGCCTTCAGCACTGAGTATCTATCCCAGGCTTTCTCAACCTCGGCCCTCCAGATGTTTTTGGCCTACAACTCCCATGATCCTTAGCTAGCAGGACCAGTGGTCAAGGATGCTGGGAATGGTGGTCTCAAAACATCTGGAGGGCCGAGGTTGAGGAAGCCTGATCTATCCCTTCTGTTTCATTGATTATCATCAGGCCAAGGCATGGTGAAGTTGCAACAACACAGGATAACCACTTGGGATTTGAACAGGCCACAGTTTTATTGATTACAGGCGCCAGCAGGTTTTTAGAGGCCATTGGTTGTGTACCCTGAATCAACCAACCTGCTGCTTATTGACTATTCAGCAGTGCTAACGAAGGTTAAATGACATACATCAAATCGAGGCAACCCTTCCCCTGAGATCACCATTTTGGGGGTATCCTTGTGTAGGCTCCCCCTGCAATCTAGAACCCTGGGTGAGTATAGCAGGAACCCCTCTGTACATATTTGCCCTGAACACACAGGAAGCGGGAATAAGCTGCATGGCAACAGGGGTGGGAGCAAAAGAGAGCATCCTCACAATTCCTTTGTACTCTGCTTCCCTTCCATGTGAGCTAGGACTTTTATCTATCAAACCATTTTTTAAAGTCAGCCCTACATCTCGTGGCAATTGGTTTATAAGGTTTCCATGAGAGAAAATGTTAAAATATATATTTTTAAAGGGAAAATTTATTCTTCAGATACAAATTAAATATATAAACCTTACATAGTGAATTTCAATTTTTAGTTCTGCATTGTACTATTATTTTATATAAAGGAATGAGGCTTCCTCATTGTATCAACTCAAATGTGCCCCTTGGCTTTCACCTGAGAATGTGCAGTAACACCAGTGTCAGGGAGATGTCAAGATTGCAACTTTAAGACAATGTGCCACTATCAGAAGTGTCAGCGTTTTGAGAGAGTGTTAAGTTGCATTTCCACCTTGTATTATATCTCATTCCACTTTAGTGTGTGCTTAAAGTTCTTTGAAGTTACCTAGTAATATTTCTACATCATCAGCTTAACCAATTTTCAACCTCTATTCCTTCAATTCTAACTTGCAGAAAAGACCCCCAAAATACTGATAAACGTCCAAAAAGTTGGTTTTTAACATTTTAATTCTCTTATTAAGAAATTGCAACAAAGCAATCTCGAAGGTGAAAAAATATATTGCAATTCTAAAATAGTCCATTGGAAATATTGTATAACTAGAGGCAATACAAGTATAAGAGAATCAAGGCAGTCGGTACTACAAATTTGCAGAGCATTAAGAACAATATTATACCAATTTAAGGTTTGAGCAGAACTATAATTCCGTATAGATTTCCATTGAAACTGTGCAGGAAGAATGAAAGACAAAAGGAACCACTTCACACAAAACAAAACTATAGAATTTGCTACCTAAAGGTATAGGAATGGCTGCTAATTTGGATGGCTTTATTTATTATTACTTGACTAGTTAGCTGCCATTACAAAAAATAGTCTCAAAGTGACCCAACAACAAAAAAATGCCAACATATAAAAACAATTCAAAGTCAAATTTAAAATGACGTACAGAAAAAAATCCTAAAAATGATAATCAGGCCACACAATAAGTAGAAGTCCTACCCCACCCCATTAAAAGACTAGTACTGCAGTAGAGGCTCCCGGAATCACCAAAAGCCTATGTAAATCAAAATCTTTTAGCCTAACGCCAAAAATTTGACAACAATGGAACCACTTGTGTTTACCTGCAGAAAGCACAGAACAGACAAAGAGCCTCCAATTATTAGCCTGCTCTTATGTTGCCACCCTCCGTACTTCCCTTGGATGAGGTACAATGAAGAAAGATAAGACTGCAGGGTCCAAGCTGATTCAAGTGAGAATAGGTGATCCTTGATGTTTGGGGTCTTGAGAGACATAAGGCCTTATAGGCCAAAACCAGCCCTCTGAACTGAGCCTGGAAACTTTTTGGTAGCCGGTGCAGTCAGGCCAGATTTATTGCAGTATGTTCAGACCTTTTGATCTCAGTAATATGGCTTCAGAATTCTGCACTAGCTGTAGTTTCCAAACAGTCAGCCATTACTACAACACATTGCAGTAAACTAACCTAGAAATCACTAGAACACAGACAATTGAATCTGTCCAAACAGGCTTATCCTTCAAAAATATAACACCTTGCCATGTACAGCATGGGGGGGGGGGAATCATTCCATATTTAGTTTAAGCAAACCATGGGTCTGTTCAAGGGTCATGGTAGCTTGTCTACAATGACCAAGGAAATATATTGGGCTGCTCCTGCACACATGGCTGAGCTCTTGTATAAAGGCATTGTTTACATCAGCTCTAGGCAAACTCGGCCTCCAGATGTTTTGGGACTACAACTCCCATCATCCCTAGCTAACAGGACCAGTGGTCAGAGATGATGGGAATTGTAGTCCCAAAAACACCTGGAGGGCCAAGTTTGCCTATGCCTGGTTTACATGAACGGATACCACCTCCACAGTGCAGCTGTTCCACAGTGTGCTGCAGCCACTATGGAAATTGCAGCTGGTTGTGTCTCCAACACCAGTAAGCCAAAAGCAGGTGGGGTCGGAGATAGAGGCGGCCCACTCATTTCTGCCACACTCTTTCTCTCCCATCTTTTTCTTTCCTTCTACTTTCCCCACTAAAAAACCACCCCCGTGGTGTTTGGTTTAGAAAAAGGTGATGAGCCTAACTGCTAGGTCTGTGTGTGAATGGAAGTTTAGCACTATGGAAACTAGCTTGGAGTGAGCCATGGGCTCTAGAATTTGCCCTCCCATCTCCTCTTCTAGGTGTGGCTGCAAGGAAGAGAATGGAAGGATTTGCTTCCATTTTTAATTAATCACACTTATTTTTTTTTCTGGTTTATCTGAACAAGCCAGGATTGTGAACTGCCGTTTGAAGCCATCTCTTTCAGACAAGCCACGTCTAAAAACTAATCACTGTCTGTTGCAGTTCAGAGACGTAACGAAAGCCCTCAGTTGGTTTAAAACAGGGAGCAAATGATCCCAAGAGCCATCCAGCCTTGTGCCATACTGCTATTCCATGGTTCAGTGTTACACCGAAATGAGGCCAGTGTGCGCTATGGTAAACTTTTCATGAATTTAGCTGCCAACACAGACCGCTTGCTTAAATGCTCCTCAAAATAATGAACATTTTTTCCTTAGATTATATTTATTTGGTGGATTTGTCTTTCTAAAATTTTGGAGTAAAATAAAGAATCAAGAACTGGGATTGTAATCTCTTTTTGTCCTTAAATTTTATTTACTAACTCAGCTGTGAATCTTTGCAAGAGAATGGGTGTGAATATATATATTTTCCACTTATTTTCTTGTCCCTACAGGCTAATAAAATAAACACCAAGTAATTAAACCTATAGGTACATTTAACTTTCCTCACACCAACTTATATAAAATGATTACTTCAATTAAGTGTTCATGCTAAACAAACAAAGCTTACCTTAGCCACCCGCTATTCCATTCAGCTTGATATTTATACAACACGCTTGGTACACACAGAGCTTAACCCTTTGCTTTCAGGAGTCATGATTTCCTGACACATGACTTCTAATACAGAATGTTTAAGTACCAACAATAGAGGCGGGAAATATGCTGGTCCTAATATTTATTTTACAAACTTATATCTTGCCTGTTTTTTTTTTAATGAAAAGCCAAAGTGGTAACAACAAGAACAACAACAACAACCAGTCATGGAAACAATTCAACCAAATTATACATCAAAACCATAGCTTGATAAACAAGGCCACAGTAAACATTACAAAAAAGCCATCAGAGTTAAACAAAATACTGTACCAGAAAGAAGGCCTTTTAAAAGATGCATGTCTCCACCAGCCATTTAAAATAACGTAGTGAGAGGTCTGATGCAGCTTGCTTGAAAAGACATTCCACAGTGTGGGTGCCACTGCAGAAAAGGCCCTACTTTATTCTCCGCTTCACAGTGTCAAGAGACCTAGAGCAGGAATATCAGAATATGATCCAAGTATGCAGGAAGGCTCATATGGAAGTTGATGGTCACAGGTCCCAAGCTGTTAAGGTCTTTAAAGGTCAACACCAATCAATACCTTCAATTGAGCTCGGAAGCAAACTGGCAGCCAGTGCCGATCACACACTGGTGTGATAAAATTTGAAGCGGCTAACACAAGTCAGCATCCCAATTGAAACTGTTCACACTAGTTACAATTTTCTAAATTTACCTATAGGGCAGTCTTAAATAGTCCTCTGCCACAATAGTCTTATTCTTATGTGTTACATTCCTCACAGGTTGAGGGATATTATCAGAGATAAGTGCACCAGGTTAGTTCACCATTCCCATCGGGGTGGATGGGGGAGATAACAGTGGGGGCTGTTTTCTGATTTAAAAAAATAATAATTGTGGGCTTCCCGTGAGATTTTGAATTCAGATTTTCCTGAATTCCCTCCCTAGAAATGTTTGTCTGGCCTCTCCAGCACCTACAGTTAAACGGACTCAAGGAGTAAAGCCAAGCTACAAACCTGATCTTTTCAACCCCACCCAGAACAGGTTGTAAACCCAAACCTGAGTCACACAGTCCACCCATCAACATTACTTCTGATTTGTCTGAATTAAATTTTAGCTTGCCCTACCCAACCAATCCTTCATACCCACCAAATAGCAGTTCAGCCTTTCTACTTCTTCCCTAAGATAAGAGGACAATTCAAAACAGAGTTTGGTGTCATTAACACAGTGATGGCTCTGAACTCCAACTCTCTGGGTGAGTTCACCCAGCAGTTTCATGTATTTATTAAACAGTGTGGGGACAACCCCATACGTTACCAATCAGTTAATTAACCAATCAAATAAAAAAGGAATATTTCTGTAACTCACTAGTTGTCATAAAGTATGGCAACGTGAATTTGGATGGATCTGGAAATTGTTAAGTGGTGAGCATACTGGAGTCTTGGGTGATTAATGAGGTGGCATGTTTGTGGTGGATGACACACCAAATCATTCGAAATAGAAAAACCCAAAATGGACTGCAAAAAGCTCAAAAAATTATTTCCTCAGAGTAAGTAGGTAACGAAACGGCCAATTAGGTTCAATGTAAGTAAAGAGAAAGGGATACGCTTTGGGGCAAAAAGTCCTGAGTATACAAATACATGGACAAGTATATAAACTGGATGTACTAACCTAGGAAGAAGTCTTGGGGTTCAACAAAATCATAAACTCATTGAGCAGCAGGGGTGTAAAAGGCATGCTGAATGAGGGCAGTTGTCGAAATTAAAACAACCCAAACTGACATTATGTTATATAAATCTGTGGTGTGGCCACACATGGAATATTGCATACCGTTCTAGCCACTGCATCACAAAAAGTTATCATCAAATAACAAAAGGTGCCAACAAAACAATCATAATAAAAAAGAAATACACCATCTGCTCTACATCTGATGATACATATTTTGGCAAAGGTTGGCCAGGTGGGCGTGGTTTGCTTGAAATGGCTTCACAGGGCAAATGAGAAAGTTTGGCAGATATAATTAGGCTGGAGATTTCCCACTGCTGACTAAATAGTCTGGCAGTGATGCTTCCGAGTGTTAGACAGTCTTTCGCGCACACCTGTGGAGATGCCCAGGACATGCTGCATGGCATCTGGTGTGTCACTGAACCATGGTCCTTTCTCTCATTGTCTAAGAGGCTACCTTAGCCCAACAGCCAGATTTTGAGGGCAAGCTCCATAAACACATCTCAAAGTCTAGAACCAAAAGCACGTGAGCAGAAATTCAGCTCTCTATTGTGTGAACGTGCCATATGAACATTCACTTATTATTATTATATTTCCCCCTTTGCATAGCTATCCCAAAGGTCAGCTGAAGTTGTGTTTCTAAGTCTGACAAATTTAAATAATACTGACCTACATTAAAAAGAGTTATTAGGATTACTGAGGTAATGTGCATTAAGCTCCTTAAAAACTCAGAGAGTTATATACTTTATATTGTATATTACATGTATATTTCTTTTTTTGCTAGCTTTGGTATCAAAGATGCTTAAGGAAAACTATTTCCACTGTGCATGTGGTTTTTAACCTTGAATTTCCTTTTGAGGTTGCGGCACCAAAATTCAGGAGAGTTTAAAATGCACTTTTTCCGTTTAATGGGAGAAGAGGCTGAGAGATAAACCTTTGGTGACAGTGAATCTATGGTTGGTACACATATAGAACTTAAGTTCATGGTCAAATTCAGGGTGTTCAAGGCACAAGCCTTGCTTTAGCTAACACATTTTTATTCAATAAAGCCTTAACACTCAGCAGCCAGTCCATCTATCACTGTTAGTTTGCCATCAACATAGCAATGTCCTAATGGGAACTATGATTCATTCTTCCAAAGCATTTATCTGTGGTCCAGTAAAAGATGATTTTTTTAAATTAAAGGCTCAATAGTTTAACTGCTTTTAATGAACGTGCAGTACAAGTGACCACAGTGAAATGAATTTTCAAGAGAAGTATCAACATACTGCTTTGGAAGGAAGTCTGCACTTTTCTAGAAATATTTGATAGAGTTGTTTGATGCACATGATTTAACCCCCACCCCCCACAAAAAACACAGGAAAAGGGCCCTTCTACAACTGCCATTGTGTAGGTTTACATTGTTTGCAGTAATTTTCAACTGACGGATTTGCCAACATAACCAAGCCCATTATCTGCTAGAAAATAATAAAAAGACAAGCATTGTATAGAACTTTCATTTAAATAAATACCACATTATATAAATCAGCTTTGCCTTTAAATAAAAACATGGTATACACAGGAGATGTGATGGCAAACATTACCTAATGCTCCCCGTTTGCTTGCTGATGTGTGAGCCAGGTATAAAGTTTTATTAGGTTTTTTTATTAGACTTATAATGCAGTTCCAACCTGTCTCCATTTGCCAGATCAGTCAGTTGTGCCAAAACAGAGGAAATTAGAAACACATTAATATGAAACCCTTTAAGATGCAGATGGGCTATGCTGGTCCTCTTCGTTTACTTCAATCTGATCCTAAACCCACTTACTTCTGAGAATCTTCTGCTGAGTTCATTGAGGATTACTTCTGGATTAAAACTCTTAACATTGGAATCTATATGCATATTTACTCAGAAGTAA
Source organism: Podarcis melisellensis (assembly GCF_964234715.1). Lineage (NCBI taxonomy): Eukaryota > Metazoa > Chordata > Lepidosauria > Squamata > Lacertidae > Podarcis > Podarcis melisellensis. Next base: position 23,851,920 of record NC_138542.1, read on the forward strand.
GTTCCACTGTGTTCAACGGGGATTACACCCTAGTAAAAAATTAAGATTGTAAGAAGGGGTGCTTACAGGATTTTCTGGGCCCAGGTCACTCTGTACGTGAATTGGGCTCTCCAGTCCGGCTGTAGAAGAGGACATAGATTTATATAAAATGTGCATATGCTTTGTGCTGTAGGTAAATGTATGTCCTTTTTTGCAGGTGGAGTTGAGGCCCTCAACATAAATCAGTGGTTGCAAGCATCATAAAATGTGTAACAGAATGTGAACGGGTAAAGCTTTTCCTATAATTGTATTTCCATAGTAGAAAAACCTTTACCTGTTGGACTTCTGCCTGTCACACACTTCTTAAAAGCACAAGAATCCTGCTTCCCTCAGTGCCAACCCTAAACCAAAACCAAGGCTGCACTTCTGTACCCACTGACCTAAGAGTGAGTTTTGCATTTGTCATTGGGGAGCAGAGTGGGGGATTCTTTAACATCCACTTACATGAGGTAGAATTAGCAAAAAATAATTTATAGGGAGTACCTGATCTCAGATGAAAGCACCACAGGAATGAGGCATCCTGATTTATAGGAAAAACAGGGATTCCTATTGCCTGTTTTCCCAAAAACACAGCTCTGATTTCACTCATTGGCTAAAAACACTGAATGGTGACAATAGACAGTCTTGGCCATCACACAGAAATCACTTAGAAGAGTATCTGGACATTTTGCTTCATAACTTTTTAGAATGGCTAGATAATTGATTTCTTTAAAAATGAAAGATCAGTCTGGGGGCCTTGCAAGCTGTGGGTCCGGTAGATCAGTACCTTCTGTACCTGTCTTTTGATAACCCTAAGTCCCACAAACCCAGTTTGCACTATTAAATCCTCGCTTAATGAGCCAAATTATTCACAAATTTAGTGTGTTTGCACACATCCCCTTCACTCCTACTTCATTCACCCCTTTGTGTGAGCAGGGAACAAACCAGGAAGCCACAGCAAACCACAGTTTCTTGTTACATGTGAACCAGGAATATCAATACAATCAGGAACCCTCCCCAGCAGGCTCTATCATGGTTAACAGCTTCTGGCAAAGCCAGAGCAAAGGGGCTGAGTGATCTGGATTTGATTGTGCAAATGCAGCTACTGTGTTCAATGACATTTATAGTTTAATGAGTATAGGATTGCAGCTTAAGACTGCACCAATCCTAGCACATCAGGCTTTTAAATGTTCTTTTTAAAAATACAATTGCATCAGTGAAATACTGGAACAAGTCAACATTAAATATGGCTTAACAAAAATAAAGGAAGTGTCACTATTTGGGACCCCATGGGGTCACAAATTCAATATAAATTTCCACTACCCAATGAACAACACAGAGCTTTGTATTGGCAGTTAATATCAGAAATATATAAACCAGGAGAGGCAAACCGTTTTTTAGCTTGAGGGCCATGTACTCTCATGAGAAAACATCTGGGAACCATATGCTGGGCGTGGGCAGGGTCAGAGGTAAGCGTGGATGGGACTATAAAGAATAGTGAGGCGGGGAACAATAGATGTGACTCCTACCTCCCAGGGGAACTGAAGGAGGCAGTGGTGCGCCCGCTCTTAAAGAAAACATCATTAGATCCTTTAGATCTATCCAATTACCGCCCGGTTTCGAATCTTCCGTTCCTGGGTAAGGTGATTGAGAGAGCGGTTGCTGAACAGCTTGGTGGGTTTCTGGATGAAACATCGGCTCTGGATCCATTCCAGTCCGGCTTCCGCGCTGGCCATGGGACCGAGACGGCTCTGGTTGCCCTAACAGATGATCTTCGTAGACAGCTGGATCGAGGCGGGTCGGGGCTGCTGATTCTTCTAGATTTGTCAGCAGCTTTTGACATGGTCGATCATGAACTTCTGGACCACCGCCTTGCCGACGTGGGGATCCAGGGCACAGTCCTTCAATGGCTGCGCTCGTTTCTCTCTGGTCGGGGACAGAGGGTAGCGCTTGGGGGGGAATTGTCATCGCGCCACTCCTTGGTGTGTGGAGTGCCTCAGGGTGCGATTCTCTCCCCGATGCTTTTTAACATCTTTATGCGCCCCCTCGCCCAGCTTGTCAGGAGTTTTGGGCTGGGCTGCCATCAGTATGCTGATGACACCCAACTCTACCTGTTGATGGATGGCCATCCTGACTCGGCCCCAGACACACTGATCAGATGCTTGGAAGCTGTGGCTGGATGGTTGCGTGGGAGCCGGTTGAAGTTAAATCCTTCGAAGACAGAGGTCCTCTGGTTGGGACGGGATGATATGGGACTGAGGGGGCAGCTCCCATCTCTTGCGGGGGTGCAATTAGTGCCAGCACCGTCCGTTAAGAGTTTGGGTGTAATCTTCGATACCTCCCTCTCCATGGAGGTGCAGATTGCAGCTATTACAAAGGCGGCGTTTTTTCATCTCCGCCAAGCTAAGCAGTTGGCTCCTTACCTCTCTCGCCCTGACCTAGCTACTGTGATCCACGCGACGGTCACCTCCAGACTGGATTATTGTAACTCGCTCTACGTGGGGCTGCCCTTGAGACTGACCCAAAAACTCCAGCGGGTGCAGAATGCCGCAGCGAGACTCCTTACGGGGTCTTCGCTGTGAGATCACATTCATCCGGTGCTATACCAGCTGCACTGGCTCCCGGTGGAGTACAGGATCAGGTTTAAGGTGCTGGTTTTAACCTTCAAAGCCCTATACGGCCTAGGACCCTCGTACCTACGGGACCGCCTCTCCTGGTATGCCCCACAGAGGAACCTACGGTCTTCAAACAAAAACACCTTGAAGGTCCCAGGCCACAGAGAGGTTAGGCTGGCCTCAACTAGAGCCAGGGCCTTTTCGGCTGCGGCTCCAACCTGGTGGAATGCTCTGTCACAAGAGACAAGGGCCCTGCAGGACTTGACATCTTTCCGTAGGGCCTGCAAGACAGAGCTGTTCCGCCAGGCCTTTGGTTAGGGCGCAGCCTGACTCCCTCCTCTGGCAACCTTTACAAAACTTTATGGCTGCCATCAATCTTGATTTTAATTAATTTTTATAATGTTTTTATAATGTCGCACTATTTTGGTGTTGTTAGCCGCCCTGAGCCCGGCTTCGGCTGGGGAGGGCGGGATATAAATAAAATTTATTATTATTATTACTACTACCTTTGTACAGCAGATTGCATTCTAGTCACACAAAAGTCAGAAGATTCTACATGGTCACACTCATACATCTCTCCAATCTCCATGAAGGTAAGCAAGAGGCATTATCACGGTTCACAAGTACTTTCCAGCCACGCAAACACATTCAAGAATAGAAGTGAGCAGGACTTGTGAAGGCTGTGGCTATGGTAGAGTGGTGTTGTCTAGAAACAGACTCAGTGGGCTATATTCAGCACCAATCCTTGACATAAATTTCAAGGTTTCGTTATAAAATTCTCTATCCCCCCCCCATGTGTGTCACAATTCAAATTATGTTAGATGCATATAAATATGTTAAGTTAATTTCTTAACTTACTTAACTAGAAAGACCAAGCTTAAGAGACAAATCAGAGCTTTAAAGTATAACTGCATTTACTCAGAATTAGAAGTCAGTAAACGCTCTCCTTTATTCCTCATGATAGAGATAAGGCCTACCTCCCCTCTCCTCTGGAGTAGCTGTAAGGAGAAAGCAAGCTTTTACTTCTAATTTTGCTTAACTGCAGTTTAGTGTTACATTTGGATCCTAAACTATAGCAAACCTTAACTACGGTTTGCAGAAAAAATCTGAAGTTGGCTTCTTTCAAACAAGCCCATCCAGCAATGACCGTCTGTGAGGCCTGAATGCATCTACAAGCTGTGATTAATAAAAAATGAAAGAAACTTCTTCAAATCCCTCCGTGCTGCTGCACCAGAGAAGGAAGGCAGGGAAGCAGACAACAGCAGGGCTCACTGTGGCTCATTTCCACTCAAACAAACCACGGTTTATCATGAAGTTCGAATGAAGACTTTGTGTTCTCTTTTTACATCATCTGTTATCCTTGGATAACAACTTCTGAATTCATTTTAACATTCTATTTGTAATATCTGAAAGGCTGAAGTAAGGGCTACTTTGGATGCTACATTTTACGTAGTATTGCAGAGGCAACACTGGGAAAATCAGAGGCTCTTTACTCACATCTTTCATCCTGAAACAACAGCAAGGCTATCATCTTCGGCAGATAGAGTTCAGAGGTCCATAGAGCAACACAGTGATCTGTGAATGACCCAAGATAATCAGCAATGGATCTTCCGTATGTGTATGGATCCACTGGAGTAAGGTGTTACTTCATGTAGCACAAACAGGTTCCCCTCATCCAGGGCCCTGCATCCCTGTCCCCATGCATGTCTAGCACAGAGCTGTATTACAGCAGCCCTGAGAGAAAAGTGCTCACAGTTTCAAATAGCAACAAATATGTCTCCTCTTTCCAAGCAAAATTTCTGCATCCCCTGGGGAAATGTCCACTTATTTATTTATGTTGTCTTCACTTGCCCTCAGTGGCACCATCAACTGCCCAGTGTGACTGGGGCAACCCAGTCAGTTGGGCAGGGTACAAATAATAAATTATTATTATTATTACTACTACTACTACTACTACTACTACTACTACACCAAATGTAGCTATTTTGACACAATCCCCATTCACTACATGATTGGGTGGGATCATATACATGACTAGCAAGTACGGAGACAAATGCAGCAACCTAGGGGTTAAATGGCACAGAACCAAAGGAAAATAATGTTCTCAGGGTTGGGAAAGTCAGTATTTGTACAACTCTAAAAGCTTTTTTTCTTTTGGATAGGGTTTAAATCCCCCCGCCCCAATCACCAATTACTAGTTTCCACAGAAAATATTTGCCATCCCTAGAAAATATCCTATTTTCTACTTCTCATTTTGGTCCCACATGGAAGTTGTCAAAAATCACCTCTGCACAGCAGCCTTCCATGTGGCAACTTTAAGGATCTCAAAACGATTTTGCTGGCAGTGCAAGCTCCCCACCCCACTACCACCAGCCGCATGAACTGCATGGCACCAGCATAAAGAGACTCCCTGTGATTACGGCTAACCACATGGTTAGTGGCTTTCAAACATTTCAAATATCACATGAAGCACGGTCACCTAGAAGTCATTTTTGGCAGCCTGCATGCAGTGCCTGTAACATTTCAATCAGCCTTTGGTTTAAAAGAAAGTGAAACACTGAATTCACTCAAATGCCTGTTTAGATACAATGGCATCAGCTTGAAAACTTTCTCTATACTTATGAGGGAAGTAAAGAAAAGCATGGGTTGTATTGTGAGAGGAAGAACAACATTATTACTACTCCCAGGAATACATGCACACCTTAAGAACCTTCCATTTTTCAGCAGTGAAATAACAAATATTTGGTTCACATAAAACAAGTCAGAGCTAGCTTTTGACAGCAGGGCCTGGTTCCACTCCTTTTGCTAAGTCATTTATAAACAACCATAAAAGCGAAACAAAAAACCACCACTATCCTCATTGGATTAACAAGATTTATATTTATAATCTGTACGTATTTTTCTATTAAATATTATGAACAATAGCTGAAGCACATGATAAAAACATTCTTTTTGGATCCTTACACAATATGAAGAGAGGGCGGAGGGGGAGCCCTTAACACACAACCAGTTCGATAAAATACATCGTTCTAATAGCAGGAGGGGTTGCTCTTTGCATATTCAGATAATTGTTCTGAAAGCTTTCCATTCCTGAAAAATTGCCACTTTACAACCAAGTGTTCAGAGTGAAGAATGTGCACAAAATTCCCCAGCTATCTGTAGGAAGATTATTTGTATAGCGCCTATTGGACCCGAGATTGTTCTGCTTCACTCTGTGTGACCTTTTAAGCCACTACAAGCTTCTATAAAAGGGGTTCTTCTTGCGTAGTAACATTTCTTAATAAATTACAGTTCTAATAGTAAAGCTAAAGCCATTTGCAAAAATGTAAATATGCAAGAATGCAACAAGGTACAGTTGTATACCTATATTTAGGTGTGCTTGAGTGCTACAGCGATTAGGTCTCAGATGTAAAGATGATTTACTAACCTGCAATGGTCTCTGTTTATCACTGCTCTTGGGAGATTTCAGCCCAGTTGTCTGTTGCTGTAAAAGCAGCTGTCTGGCTGCCTGCAAAGCCTGCAAGTAAATACAATATCAAGGTAAATAATTTTTGAACATTTAATTGAAAATATTATTGCTTGTAACTTACCCAATGTTAACTTTCAAGCATAATTTGATCTTCCCTTATACAATCTGAAAACAGAAGACTTCCCATTTTCTTTAAACACACCAAGAAAATTCCACAGAAAGTACTTATGCGAGATATTGTGAAAAAGTATATATGTGCAACAAATCCTCAAGGAAATAGCATTAATTTGTATAAAGTGCTTGAAGAGGAAAAATCATAAACCGCATCAATAGCCTCATCTCCACAAGGAACTTGTCTTTAAGTGTTCAGCTAAAATGCTCACACCCTTGTAAATCATCATTCAATTTGCATTTTCATATTACAATTTTTAAGCAAAAGCAGTAGACTTCAAGTGTTACCGGAAGCTGTAATTAAATTTGACAAATCAACATCAGATTATCTTGAAAGTGAATTAATAAGGATATTCATTGAAGATTAAAAACACTTTTTTTGTACTTACAATTCAAGGGGAAACCTCTCGTTTGACAAAATAAAGTGGAGTTTTAATGCCAAATAAAATTAAGAGGCTTTCATTTGCATTCTTCGTAAACTCTGAGAACAAAGAAATCACTACCTAGCCAATCAGATTAGCTTCTGTGGGTGATAGCACTGCAATCAAAATATAGCATTAAAAAAATCTTTTCATTTGAATTAAGTAAAACAAAACTGAGCACAAGAGAAAGATGCCAATTACCAGGAAAATAGCTAACTTTAAAATGTGGTCTACACAAGCGGAACAACTAATGTGGACAGTAAAGTCTTTTTTTTTTTAAGGAACCCTTCAAAACCAACTATAAGAAACTACTAAGACTCCTTCATTCACTTTTATATCATATAACAAATCCAGTGAGTTGCTACTTTGTGATCTGAAAATATTAAAAGTACGTTTTATTTTATTTTCTGTAGAACTGGCACAGAAAACTATTTGCAAATACAGAGCAATGATTACCTGAACAGTATGCACCCTAAAATTGCCAAACTGGTAAAGAAAGGTATAGTTTTGATTAGACTCAAATGAGCTGCTTTTTTAAAGATAGTTTCCAGTAGCCATGACAACAGTTGCTTTGACAAGATGTGCATATGGCATTACACTGCCAGCTGGTATGAACAATGTTTGAACTACTGCATTGAGATGCTGAGCAAACAGAAAAAGTTGCCACGTCTTAACCCTCAGGGAAAGCAGTCATCCCCTGATCAATTATGAAAAGACAGAGAGAGGGCTGCTACAGTCTGGCTCCATACAAGTTTTCTGAGAAAGCACGCAGACACAGCAAACCAAAGTAAACAAACTGCACGCACTATCGCCAGCTCCTAAGAACACAGATTTGTCCGCCTGTAAAAGGCATCAGTACGTGGCTGAAGCATACCCACAACAATCCTCTTGCTGTTTTCTTGGGGTTTTCAAGTAATTGCAGACCAGTATTAGCCCTACGAAACCACCCTAGCTTGCTTTAAATTCAAGTGCAACAGATTTTAAAAGAGGATCACAAAGCTTGCTGAGGAAAGGCAGGCCTCTCATTTATTCCTGAGCCTGAAGAGATATTAAGCAAAAAAATATTTTAGATTGCAGAGTGGTATCTATAGGTTTACAGTAGTACTGTGGAGGCTTGGAAGCACCATCAAGGGATGGGACAGCGGGCTTTTAGGAGAAGAATATGGCCAAGGTTGTCTCCCAGGCTATGTACACATTGGCAGCAAGTCACATTTGCATCGTGCAAAGCACAGAGGAAGAGGTATCTATACCCCAATGCACATTACCTGTTTGCTTTCCCCACCCGTGGAAAGCTCCCCCATAACACCTATTCATGAAGCTGTCATCTGTGCATGTGCACCTATCTGCTGGTGTCTCTAATGTACACCCCTTGGCAAAACTGCAAAATGAATATGGCTTACGTCTTCTAATTGGATGGAAGGGGAAAATGCACCAAACAGCAGCATTTCTCAAGAAGCTACAGCATCAATATGGATGTGGCTAATAGTGTGTGTATGTGGCTTCCAAACCTAGCAATGGAGCACACTTGATGCAGAGTAAACTGTAATGTGCACACAACCTCTGACAGCTTCTCATTCCATCCCTTTGATCTGGTACAGTAGTTTACAGCAATCCCTGGTTTGCAAAACAAGGAACCAGTCTCAGCAATGTGCATGTAAGAAATGAAAGCAGAACAACCATGGCACAAGCCCCTCAGGAAGCTGCCTTATACTAAAAAAGATCATTGGTCCACCTGGCTCAGAACTTCTCTCATCTGGTGCCCTTCAGATGTTCTAGACATTCCTGACCACTGGTCATGTTGGTTGTGGCTGATGAAATTTGTAGTTCAGAACATTTGGGGGACACCAGGGTGTGGAATGATGCTCTACCACTGACAGAAAGTGGATCTCCATGTTATTGGAGGGGTTTCCTACCTGGAACCCCAAGGATTGAACCTGGGATATTTTACATGCAAAAGGAGACCCTTCTCCTGTCTTAAACTTGTGTGTCCAATCGCTAAATGTGAATTAAAATGTTAAATTTGTATGAAAGGGTATCTTAGAAATGCTGACAACTGGAATACTGTGAGAAATACAGATTGCGGTTGTAGACTCTTGGGCTGGGCTTTAAGTGTTTCTGTTGCGTGGGTTGTTGCTATTATTGATATTTTTGTATCTTTATTTTGGATCTTATGATTTATTTGGGAGCTGTTCCAATTTGGTTGTGTTTTTTCTGGAGTTTTATTTATTGTTTATGGCTGCTTTTGTTATGTTGTAATGTATTTTTTCATGCTGTAAGCCAATTTGAGCATGGTTTCAACTATAGAAAGGAGACATACAAATAAAACTATGCAAGTATGTATGGTAAACAAATAGAGACGAGTACCTTAAATTCTCCTTTTGTCAATTCACTTACTCATATTAAATCCATGATAAATGAGTGAGCTATGAATGATGTATGGAATTTGTCACTGCTTAGCATATGATGGAATTAGTGCATCTTTCAAAACTGAGGATAATTTGATTTGGTAAGATTTGTGTATCATTTAAGAATTATATACTTACACGGGGGGAGGGGGGCTCAACACAATTTACAGTATCTATAATATAAGAAAACATGAGAAAAGCATTAAAACTGTATATGATATCAGTAAACTCACACTGAAGCCTGGATTGAGTAGCTATCATTAAAGCTGCCCATAAGCCTGGAAGAATAAAAATGATTTTCCTGGTGCAGAAATGATAGTTAACTTGGCGCCAGACATGCCTTCCTGGGGAAAGCGCTCCAAAGTCCAGGGTTGCACTATTACAGTACTGTACTGAGAAGGTCCAGTCTCCCATTCTGTAAACTTATATGAAGATCTGTCTGCCCTTTAACGCAATTAGCAAAAACTTGCAAAATGGGTTGATGAAACAAATTGCAACTTTTCACTGAAAACGAGCAGTTTAGAAATGAGTAGCAGTTTAGAGGTTTGTGAGGTGGTCATGTCCAAATTCCAAAAACATCTGTGTGGAATTAAGTAGCATTTTTACTTAACAAAGTAATCTAATTCAGTAAAAGTATGGAACATGTGACAGCTTAAAACAATAAAGCCACTGAGGATTTGGATTAAAGTAATAATACCATTCTGGACAACAGGTGTCCAGAACAGGCAATATTACACAAAATATTGATCATGTGGCTTTGGGAACACATTGCTGCACACTATTTACGGGTAAATATTGCTGTGACTCCTAAACTTGTAAGCAACATACAAATAAACTTATATACTCTTGATAATTGTAAAACCTTAAACAGATAATAATAATATATTTAACCAGGTTTGCAAAACTTAGGAGCCAGTGTGATTCTCTGGATTTTACAGCTAAGTCTTACTGAGATTCTGTGTATACATACAAGTTCCTGTTACGTGCATATTCAGGAGCTACATTTTTACATGTTTTAATTACACCTCTTTTTTAGTGTTAAGCAGGACTGAAATTGCTTAATATATACAAATTACTGAATTATTTTATAAATATGTTGTTTTCCTCCTTTTCGATTTTTTTTCTAAAAGAAAACAGATGTCATTCATATTGTTTCGTTAAAAACAGGAATGTTTAACCTATCAGCCTGTTGCATTTGAGATGTTAAAATGAAAAATGACATCTATGGCCATTAATATCTTCAATGTATAAACAGCACAGCGTGACACATTCTTGAGAGCTGAAGGCTACAAAATCTCTCTGAAACATAAATAACAAAGCACTCAGAATCATATTTGATGTTGATATTCATCTCTGCTGCCTGGGCTCCTTATGAAAATAGATGCAGCCCAAATGGATCTCCTATAATTGGTTTCAGATAGCGGGGTCAGAAGAAATACGATACAAGAAACTATTACATGGAACAGGCGAAACAAGAATGTTTATACAAGCACTACCCTGTTAAACTGACAATGGGCGTATACTTTACAGATAACCAGAAGGAAGAGGGGGGGAGGAAGACTTGTCATAAGAGATTATTTTTATTCTCCATTTTGTTACGGAATATTTTAACTTTTACTATATAATGTAAAAATAGGCTCTTTTAAGCAAGAATAGCGCAAGATGTCTCAAACCCCTTGGAAACAGTGACCAGAACACTATCAAATTCAGCATCTATGTGAGTGAATAATTGCCCAGAAAGTTGAATACCAGTCAAATTTAATTTAAAAAGGGAAAGAGGATTAGTTATATGAACTCATACAGCTGCCTTATAGTGAGTCAGATCATGGGTCCATCTAACTCTGGGCTGATCTGCATTAAGGTGGGTTTTTAAACCAGTATTTTTGCTTCTTGCCTGCTTGGTGATGAGCGCGCGCTCTCTCTCTTTCATCCACACTTATATTAATAACACTACTTCTAAGCCTTTGCTCCGGGATTTTTGAGACTACTTTTATGCTGACTTTTTTGAGTTTTCGCATTGCGCACCAGCTACTACTGGCATCAGTGGGAGTGGCTTCTTTGCTGCAGAACTGGTTCAGCAGCTTTTGCCCCACCCTCATGTTTGACCTTACAGGGGATCTGTGTGGAGGAAGTGTGATCTCCCATTTCATTCCCACTGACCACAGAGTCATGTTAATGACGGTCATACAGAGAAGAAAGTTCTGGTTGTTACTTTGCAGTGTGTACCTGCAAAGCTCCAAATACAAGAATGACTGTGAGGAAGTGGGAAGCCCAGCAACAAAGCATCACAGCCTGAGTGACAAAGCAATAAGGGGAAAAGGTAAAGCATCCAGAATTGTTCAAGAGATTCTACAAAATGATCAAAGAATGTCAGGTGTTTCTTTTTTCTTTTTTACAATTCAGAGAAAATACAAGTGAGGCCCCCACAAGAAAATAATGCAGTGTATTCCTGTGTGTGTTACCTGAGCTTATGGCTGAAGAAGCAAAAAAGACAAAAACAGGGGTTGGTACTCTAACTTGGGTTCCACTTCAAGTACAAACATGCTCATTATGTTCTGAGCATTTTACAGTGCAACCAGTCTGCATGAAAGTCAATGGAGCATGAGGCTTCTGAATGCCTGATTTGGCCTATGAGGAGGAGGTCTGTGTGGAAGCAATTTAAGTAAATTGACCTTTGCTGCAACTTGAGAGATTCAGGTTTTTTTTTGTTTTTGTTTTACTAGGAGTCCAAAGCAGCCTCAGTTTCACCTATGGCCTGCAGTATTAACAATAAACTATAGTACACGGCTGCTGCAAGCTACCCTCAAACCTGCAAAGGAGTATAACAGTGAACTACACTGCCGCCTCAGCCCAACCTGCTATTGAGGGATAAAAGGGGGAAAAATAGCACTGTGGGTTGTTGTACTCTCTCAACTCCAGCCCAAGTCCAAGCATGAAATAAGGGTCCAATACTGGACAGCAAGGTTGTTGTAAACTTCTTTGAGCATAATCTGCAGTATTCAATATATACTGTACTCCAAAATATACTCTTCCAGTGGCCATCACATCTATTAGCTGAGACCGGTAAATGTTGCCTCCAAGTTCAGAAGCAAAATATCTCTGAACTGCAATTGCTCAAGGGCAAACAAATGGAGAATGTTTGTCTTCAGACCCTGGATGTGGGTTTCCTGTTTGACCAATGTTGCCCTTCTGGCCAGTATTGGAAACAGGGTGTTGAACTGCATGGTATCGTTGGCCTAATCCGATACAGTTCTTATGTTCAGAGATACAAACACTCATAGTAAACATTTATTTAAATCAAACACAAAAATCAAACAACCAGCCAATGTGTTGTAGGACAACAAACCAGTGAAACAGGGGACCTACTGGGATATAAACGAATTATATACATCAGTCTTAATAAAACAAGATGTTGGAAAGTTACTCACACTCAAACAATTAATTTCACACAGTAATTGCAGTATAGAGGACAAAAAGGGATAATGTTTTAGAATGGTTAGACAAACTAAAAAACCAACACTATACTGAGTTGATGTCATTCCCCGAGGGTTCTTCAAGAATTCAAACATGAAATTGTCTATCAAAAGATAAACAACACACATATACTCCATAACATTAGAAGGCCAACTATCTTCTTCAAAGGATCTAGAAAATTTGGGGGTTTGTTGGCCTAACCCTGTGTCCCTCAATTTGGTGCCCTCTAGATATCTGAACTACAATTTCCATTAAACCCAGCCAGCATGACCAATGGTAATAGATGATGGGAGGTTGTAGTCTAAAACATTTTAAGTATACCAGATTTGGGAAACCTGGAGTAATCGCTAGCCCTACTACAGTGGTACCTCGGGTTACAGACTCTTGAGGTTACAAACTCCGCTAACCAGTAAGTGGTTGCTCCAGGTTAAGAACTTTGCCCCAGGATAAGAACAGAATTCGCGTGCCAGCGGTGTAGCGGCAACAGGAGGCCCCATTAGCGAAAGCGCACCTCAGGTTAAGAACCATTTCAAGTTAAGAACGGACCTCTGGAACAAATTAAATTCTTAACCCAAGGTGCCACTGTAAATACTAATAAAAGTAGTGCAGTCAAAACATGTACAATAGCCCACAAAACTTGCGATTTATCATAAGCAGAGCCCTGCTGTATCAGGTCAAAGGCCCATTTAGTATTTCTGACATTTTCCTAACTTTTAATTTCTGCATTATATTTTAGTTTTCACAGAATGTAAAAGCCAATTCCAGAAATATAGTGGATACAGTGCACGTTTACCGCACATTTCCATGTAATAGGCTTCCAGAATAATAAAAAAAAAGTCTGCAAATAACATGGAAATGAGTGCTAACCTTGAACTATATTCCACTATATTTCTGGAAGTGGTTTTTATGTCGTGTGAAAGCTAAAATATAATGTGGAAATTAGCAGTTAGAGAAATGTCAAGAAAACTGAATAATCTGCTGTGTGAATGCAGCCTGACAGAGGGAAAACAGATGCCATACTAGAATCAATATGGTGTCTGTAAAGGAGAGCTTTTAGAATAGACAGATGACAGGTTTCAGCAACAGATCTGTTGAACTGGTGTGCAGTATGGTACTGGGACTCAGAAAGCTTTTAAACAAAGTTCGAGAACAGCAGCTCATGGGGAAAGGAAACAACAACATCAAACTCATGGGATCAGGGGATAGGTCTCCTTAATGATCAATAGCTACTCAAAAACAGAAAGCACCACAAAAATAAATAAATGAACAACATCACAATAGAGGGAAATAAATGGAGGGGTCCCCAAGGGTCTCTGGTGGAACTTGTATTAATGCTCCAATGCGAGGTAGAAAAGTGAGAAAGGAAAGTTGCTGGTGACAGTGAGGGCATAACTTCTTGCTGGATTAAAAGCTTATTCAAAATAGAATGCTTTGAACTAGTCATCTCTCTTTCTTTAGATAGTAGCCACTGTCCAGGGTATGTGGGTTTTTAAAAGAAAATAAATCCTTTTGCTCCTACACCATATTTCCACCGAATATTAACCCTCAAGCCGGTGTTTTCAGCAAACAGACTCTCTGGTGTCAAACAATAGGCTTGGCAGCAGAGGGGGGTTTTCAGGAGAAATGTGCATGGGAGGAAAGACTTGCTCCTCTCCCTATCTGCCATCCTGCTTCAGAATCAGGAACGCTTGAAACTACTTGTTTCCTTTCTTTTAAAAGCATGGCCAGTTTTAAGCATGTTAGTTAAAAAAATGCTTTTAACATAATGTCTAGTGTGTTCCTAAATATTCAGAATGGTAAATTACAGGTAGGTTTCAAGGAATTCCCAAAGCACTGGACAGTCAGAGGGCAAGTGAAATTTGTGTGTTGTTCAATCAACCTTGCAAGGGCCACATGCCAGCATTAGGTGTGGCCAAAAGTCACACGACTGATGCAGACACACCCACACATATAGACAGATAGAATATACACCCACACATACAGGCAAACAGGAAGACAAGCAAACAACAAAATGAAGTTGGGGGCTGACAAGCAAATACACTCTCACATTCTAGAGGGCAGGCACACTTCAGCCATTCACTCAGCCTAGGAGGGAGGGTTTCTTCCTAACAAAGTACTAAGGTATGAGGTCCCCCTGGACTGGACTGTAATAAGGAAGGAGGAAAGCTTTGTTTTTGCTATTCATCACAGTGCCAGGATAGGAGGAGCACCTCCCAGTCTGTGATGGAGAAGAAAAACAAAGTGTTTCAAATGTCTTGTTACCTCTGAAAAGAGCCACTCCCTCTGGCGCAACACCACTGTGAAGGGATGTGGGAATGGTGGCAGCAATGGGAGGGAAGGAGGGAAGGGGATCAGTGTGCACCCAAGTCTCCTTTCGCACAATGGGAGTCACATGTGTGAGGAGTGGTAGGATGCTTGGATAGGGCTATCATGACAGAATACTGAGGATAGAATAGAAAGATGTTGTTGTTGTTTAGTCGTAAAGATATCAACTGTAATTAAGAGTCTGTAGAATCTATTTTATAGCACGAAAGAGATAATAGGGCTTAAAAGCAAATGTAAGTGGACAAATACAGTAAGTAACAATGAGAAAATGAAGACAATCCTCCCTGCCAATCCCCAATTTGAGATCTTGGGGTTATCTAATGAAGCTGACTGACCGTAGGCTCAGGACAGACTTAGCAAAAGCATGTTCACACAATGCAGCTTTAACTTGTTGCATAAATATAATTCACTGCTTCAAAATGTGATATGTCCCACTAGTTTAGATGGCTTTAAAATGGGAGTGTGCCTCTGAGGACCAGAAAGGCACACTGACGGATTTGAAATGATACCATGAGGCGGCTCGTCTCTCCTGGATCGGACGGCATGCTTATCTAGGCTATGAAAAGGTTAAAGTCCACAAAGGTTTTTTGAACCATGTGGTAAGAAAATCACCATACATGGTGTGGGCTGAGTATAAGGACTTGTTAGAACCTAAAACACCATGGTGGCTATCCCCAATAGAAGCATTCTTAGTCAAGAAAAAAAACATGAAAGGAAATTGGGCAACTTGCAAAGTTGTATTGGAAGAGAAGGGAAATAGGCTGAAGCTTAAAAAAAATGAAGAAATTCGAACCCACTTAACAGACTGGCTACAATATTTCCAGCTAAATGAGGCATTCAAAAAAGACAAACAGAAGGGCTTTTCCACAGACCTATCAAAATTCGAGAAATTAATTGAAATTAAAGAAAAACCACTCTCTAAAATGTACAGACTCCTCCTAGAGTGGGATGTCAAGGAGGAAGAAGTAAAATCGGTAATGGTCCAATGAGCCAAAGAGTTTGGCTACAACATTCAAATGGAAGCGTGGGAAAGATTATGAAGTGAGGTCTTGAAATTCACCGTGTGCTGTAATTTGAAAGAGAATTTGATGGAAATGCTTTACCGTTGGTACCTAACAGCTTCAAAACTAGCTAAAATGTATAAGACCAGGTCAAGCATTTGTTGGAGATACAGAAAGGCAGAAGGCACGATAATCCATATGTGGTGGAATTGTAAAAAAAGAGAGAATTTTGGGATATAATATATAATGAGCTTCAGAAAATGTTTAAATTTTCTTTCCCAAAAAAGCCTGAAGCCTTTCTGCTGGGTAAAATGAGTAACGATATTCCAAAAAGTCTAAGGAGAATTTTTATGTATGCAATAGCCGCAGCAAGAATCTTAATAGCAAAAGAATGGAAAGGAGAATCTATTCCTAACTAAGTTGGACTGGCAGATGAAAATGCTAGAATACACAGTTAGCAAGAATGACAGGAAGACTTAGAGATGTTACATAACAAACATTTAATAGAAAATGGGATACTTACAGAGTATACCTAAAAGAACATTGTAAAAATCTAAATTCTTTGGCAGGTCTGGATTGACCCCTGCATGATAGTAGGAAATTTTACAAAACCAATTACAACTGAGACAATTTAGGAGACAGAATGGAAAGTGTGCGGTCGAAAATGTAACTTAGGAAGCACACTAGGATGATTGGAAGTCATAATGGAATCTGTTATGTATGAATCTAATTTTTTTTCTTGGCAATTTGTATTGCGTTTGTATTGTTTTTGGTGATTGTTTTTCTTTGTAAAATTAATAAAGCATTAAAAAAAGAAAAAGAAAGGCAACTGATAGGCCACTGCTTGAAACCAGAAACTACTCTTGAACCAGAAAGTGCTTGCACTGATTCAACAAGCCAATGCACTATCCACATCTTACAAGAGTGACAGAGTCTGGTGGAGCTAGCAAAAAAGTCATACATCTATCTCACATAGGAGACCTACAACTATATTCAAAATGTTTTCAGAGGACTTACAGTACACCTTTTTCTCCTTCTGATAAATATCTGGTTAACCTGGGCCAGTCTTCTGCGGTGGTTTCAATTCAAATTTATTTTATTTGGTGGCATGTGTACTGTGTTTCTATTTTTCTGTTGTGAAATACTGTAGCCAATCTGGAAAAGGTGTAGGGCACCCTCTTTTTTTCCCAGCGAGTCCAAGTCCTCAAACCACCTTGCTCTCAACTTTCTTCTACAGAACAATGGGAAATGCTGGCAAATGTACTGCAAATCAAAGCCAATTCAAGTCTGTAGCTTTTCTGACTGTAGGCTTCAAAGGATACAGATATCAATGGAACTACATAAATAGACAGTATCCTGAATCGGCCTCTGTAACTCACTGTTCAATAATGTTTATTATAAAATAAGCAAACTTTCCTAAGCACCACTGGTTCCATACAATTAATACGTAATCAGGGACTATTTTAAAAGAAAATGATCTAGCTAGGTAATCAGTTATTATATTTTAGTTGCTTGTAAGTCGCTTTGGCACATTTCAGTGGGAAGAGATACACAAATTTAATAAATCCAAACACAGCTACCTGGATCCTCTGCTGAGGTTAGATTGCACTCATCATTAAATGCTCTCTAAAGAGGAAAAAGGGGCATGGGTGGCGCTGTGGGTTAAACCACAGAGCCTAGCGCTTGCTGATCAGAAGGTTGGCAGTTCGGATCTCTGCAATGGGGTGAGCTCCCGTTGCTCAGACCCTGCTCCTGCCAACCTAGCAGTTCAAAAGCACGTCAAAGTGCAAGTAGATAAATAGGTACTGCTCCGGCAGGAAGGTAAACGGCATTTCCGTGCGCTGCTCTGGTTCGTCAGAAGTGGCTTAGTCATGCTGGCCAAATGACCTGGAAGCTCCCTCAACCAATAAAGCGAGATGAGCGCCGCAACCCCAGAGTCGGCCATGACTGGACCTAATTGTCAGGGGTCCCTTTACCTTTTTTAAAGAGGAAAAAACCCTAGTCGCTTATGGAAGCTCTATAAGTTTCCTTTAAAAGGTGACAATGTAACAAAAGTATAGGTTTAAGAAGACGTAGGACATCTCTCCCCTGTCTAACTTAGCAGCTAAAATCTTTCTTGTTGCCTTTGTGAATTAGTCAATTGAAATATTAGGGGAAGTTCACAAATATAGTGATGAATGATTGCAACGAAAACATATCTGTCATTCTGCAATCAAAATGTATATTTTTGTAAGTTCTTTTGACTGCCCATTCATTTTCTGTGCTCAGAACTAGGAGCACTTACCATGTTAAAGAGCATCTTACGGTTAGATGGCTGATATGTAACAGAAAGATTCAAGGCTTGTGAAGGAGGCAAATACTATCAGTTTAAACACCACTTTATACACCACTTTTATTGTGTAAAGTGTTTCATAATCTTTAGCTTTTTTGTATTCTTCTTGGTTGTATAAGCTCCAAACTAAGGCTGGGAGCTAATATTGAGAAATATTATGCACCTCTCAGGAACAATGCACAATACTATTACTTATCCAGCACAGGGAACATGAATTGCCGATTTGCTCTGATACAGATGAGGGGCTGTTGACTGAAAAGGAATGTGTGTGTGATTATTCACCACCCAGAATTCACAGACACTACAGAATTAACATGCAATTGGGGACTATTTTAAAAGGCAATGTCTAGCTATCTAGATTTTCTACTGAGGTTATATTGCATCCACCATTAAATTCTTACTAAACAGAAAAAGAAACAGTAATAAACAGATGAATGCATCATGAAGTTTCATAATGCTATTTAATAAAAGGAAATTAATCACATAATTGTCATAAACCTATTTTCAAACAGCAATCTATCAGAAGGAAATTATGCATCTGTAGTTATTGACCTTTCATTTCAGCATGACTGATACATAATTAGACTAGTTTTGTGAAAAATAATAGTTAATTACCAGAACATTTTTTACTTTAATTGTTTGGGGATAGTATTATTATTATTTGCAGCTTAATATATTTTTCTCTGTATGTAAGATGCTAATGTATACACAATACAATAGCAATGTATTTTAAAGAAAAAGCTTTTATGCTTAAAATGAAATACACTTGCTATTTTCTCTGCGCCAATCTGTGATAAAAAGAACTTTGAAAACAAGTTTGTGGGTTTTTTTTACAGAGTGTCTGTACAACACCTCAACTTTTTTGCGGCAATTTATTATCTTGCTATGAGTGACTCATTTTCCATCCTGGAATTAGGATGGTGAAACAGAAGACCCATCCTTTCCATCAAAGGGATCTGTTTGATGAGGGTGTGCTGGTGAAACTGGGCTAGCAGTAGATGCTTTTTCAGTGTCCAAATCCTCGTCTACTCACTATCTTTCCAGTAATGAAAAATCAGCCTTTCTCTACTGTCAAAATGATCTTTTGCAGAGAAATGATAGGAAGGGGTACTCATCCCAATCAAGGGCTCCTTGTGTTGGCTAAGCAGGAAGGGAGGCTATCCAAGCTCAAGTTCTACAGGTCCAAGACTAATGCTTATATACACTGCAATTTATCTCTTAAATCAGTGGTTCCCAATGCAGAACCCATTTTTCAAAAACCAAGCCATGCACTCCCTGCTTTTGAAAAAATTAATATCTCTATGGTAGTTTTTGTTATGTGAAAGGGGCCGCTGACACCCTGCGTGGGTTACGCAGACCCCCTGGGGTCCATGGACCACCAGCTGGGAACTACTGTCCTGAATGTGCAGCCCTCAACTGATGTGACATTTGGGGTGGAGGCAATGAGTTGTTTCAGCCACTTGCCAATTTCCTGCAGAGAGACTTATGGAGAGACGTCATCAATAACAAATGGGGTAGGGGGAAATAGGTGAAATTGCATAGTTCTGCTGCCACACTGCACAAATTGTTACATTGTCGCTCCTTCTGAATGCTGTTGATTTAATTTAATTTATGATTTAGCAATATTTACATAGTACATGGTTTTACTTGTTGTATGGAGCTGTAGATAACCCACCCTGGGACTGGATGGTGGAGAGTTGGTACACACACAGATGCTATTGGGAAGGAAGTGTACATGATGATGTACCAACCTTTCCAATTCCAATGACAAATGTCAGCCATTTGCTTTTCCATACAATGTCCCAGGAAAGGGAAACAACAGTATGTCATTGTGTACTGGCATTTCCCAGGAGCATTAGATGCTGCTATTATTATTATTATTATTATTAGTAGTAGTAGTAGTAGTAGTAGTACACTGTGGCAGCAGTAGCAGCAGGGCTGCCAGCTTTCTGATTTATTACATTAACAAAAGAAAAAGCCACTGACAACTGACTACTTTGGAACCCCCTTCCTTGAACATGGTTTACAGACATCTAGGAAAAGAGGACACGGGTCCAGAAAGCTCTAGAAAAACCAAACCATCCAGTATTAAGCAGGACACCTGATACCTGGCCACTCTTGAGCTGTGTGAGCTTGCTCTTATTTTCTTCATGCATGAAGCCATTGTAGGAGGTTGATGGGCTCAATGCATAAATAAAACAAGCAACCTTCCTCCCTGGAACTGCAGCACTAAAGGCACAAAACTGTGTTGGCTGGACAAGGTGGGGAGGGTTATTTTCTTCTAGCTTTGGCCTCTGAAAAAGTCCATCTTTGAGGCTGAGAGGAGGGAACTGGCTTAGATAATGCCTTCAAGGACCATTCTTCCAGTTCATCATCACTCTTTAAATTGCAAGAGGATATTTCCCCTCACAGTTTTAAGGACCCAATGGGAGACAAATTAGGCACAGAGAATGAACACCTGAGTCACACATTCTCCAAGGCCAGTTCTTTCCCTTACTGTGCAATGGGGTATTCTTCCTCTCAGATCAAGGACTCAGAGGAAAGGGGCCTCCTTACAATTTGTCCCTCCTTCTGAGCCGAAGCTGAAAGGGCAGGCTGCTGTCATTCAATTCTGAAGGCTGTGGGCTTGTGCCTGTATGTTGTTCTTTGCTGCCATGTCAGAATTAAGACAAGAGAAGGAAACAAAGCTTCAGTATGTTTGGTGAAAAGACTGGTAATAATTGCATATCCCTTGGAGGAATATACAAATACTAGCATATCAATATTAATTAATTAGGATACTGTTTCATTAAAGGTACTCATTTACTATGAAATTAAAGTTAAAAAGAAGAAAAAGAAATTCTATCAAAGCACATAATATAATATATTGTATTTGTTCTTTTGTATCCTCCTGAAATAAATGCTTTTTTTTTTTTTAAAGCAAGGACAGTTAAACTTCATGGAGTATTGTACCCGTCTGTACAGAAAATCATGTCTATTGGTAATTTTAAGGCTTTTAATATGCAATGTACTTTCAAACCTTACTTCATTTATCCACCAAGCAACCCTGAAAGCCATTATTACTTCATTATTATTTTATACAACAGCTTTTACAGATGATGATGAGTAACCATTAAGGGCATGCCAAAACTATCAGGTGAATGTTGGATGGACAGCATTCTGAATTCCTAACCTCCCTGGCTCAGTCACAATTATGTGTTTTCTAATTCACTCCTCCCTGCTGTAACAAGGGTACTACTATCTTGCATTCCACTAACAATGCTCACTGGCTGTGCAAAGTTCATATAAACAGATCTATAATGTGACAGCAACGACAATGGAAATTACAGTCACACTGAGAATGGATATGTTGACAAATGCTTCAAACATTGGGCAAAAGATTCCTGCATTGCAGGGGGTTGGACTAGAAGATCCTTTTGGTCCCTTCCAGCTCTAAAATACTGTGCTTCTATGCTTTGTACAAATTACTTGTTCAGTGGGAGAGTACATGCTTTGTATGAAGGGGTTCCACCATGCTCAAGTAGATCCCCGGAGGATCACTATCAGCTAATGTGGAAAGCACTTGGTGGGATGAACCAATGGTTTGACTCAGTTTGGGTCAGTTTCTTAGGTTCCTACAGCCTCTGAATATGCTTGTTGCTAGTCATGCTGCCAAATTTTAGGATTACCGAGCTTTTGACTGCAGAAGTTGAAATCTTTTTAATCCTTTTTGACAAAAAGGATAACAGGCTACAAGGCTATGGTTATCACTCTTTGCTCAACCCAGCACTGAACCAAGCAGAGTCTGGACTTGGGTGGGGGGTGGGGGGCCGGCTGGGTCCTTTAGGCATGGCACAAAAGGGCCATCGGACTGTGGTAGCAACTCAGCTTCAAGCAGGCTTCATCCTTCTGTCAATGTGCTCTATGTTTGGCTGCTTTGGGGCCTGATTAAGAAGCTGCAGGTAGTGCAGAATGTATTGGCTAGATTGCTGACGGGGTCAGGCAGGCAACAGCATGCAACACCATTGTTAAAACATCTATGCTGGCTGCCCATACTCCACTGAGCCAGGTTCAAGGGTCTTGTATTTACATACAAAGCCCTCAACAATTAGGATACCTTTAAGGATAACCTAAACCCTTATATCACAGCTCCATCACTGAGGTCATGGAATGCTGTTAAACTTCTGGACCATGTGGGACAACTAACTGGCTTTGACTAGAAATCAGGTATTCCAGCAGGGATTTGGCAGGCATCCTCACTTCTAACCCAAAGAAAAAGTATTGAAGACTTTTATTGTGTCAACAGTGGTTTAAGCTTTTAAGATGAGTGGATTATTTTTATAATCATTCTGTATGGTTTTAAATTGTATTTTAACTGTTTTGTATATTTTGTTGTACACCACTCTGGGATTTTGCATGAGAAGCTGCTGCCTTTAAATATTTTTGATAAAACCAAACATCAATCAATCAAGTCAAGCAGTAGTAGAACCCAATCCCCTCCATTCCGGCCACATTAATCCTTTAAGTTGCACTGAGCAGACAACAGTTACTAAACATGGCTTGTTTGTAATAACCTGAGGCCCCACAGAGGTGTCCCAATAAATTACAAATTGATACTTATTTGTTTGTTTCTTATTATTAAAGCATTATGGATTGAGAATGGCAAATTCTGCCTATATTCACTTAGTTTCGAAGGGAAATGGTAAGAATCTTGCAAAAACGAATAAATGGAAAGTTTAGCTTTTATAGGCTACTTCATCAGTTCCCTTGAATAATCCCAGGAGAATGTGAATAGAGCACAAGCATGTTGAATATTTTGAGGCACCTCACAATGACATCAATTTACAAAGACAAGCTTAGAGTGAAGAGTTGAAACTTGGGAGAAGTCCAGAAAAAACTTAGCAGGAACTAAAATAGCTATAATAAGAAGCTCCTAAATGCCTATAGTGTCATAACAGCATTATGACAGAATGCAAAACATGCTGCTGAAGAGGCAGGCAACATTTTAATTGAATATCATGCTTATCTTCGAAAGTGCAAAAATTGGCTGAAGAAGTAACCTCAGACCTTAGCTTTAGTGCATGCTCTGTACTTGAAGCATATATTGGGTTATCCAAAACTGCATTTAGTGGAATTCGGACTTGTTTACTTGTTCATCCATCATATTCCTGCACATCACTTATTAGTCTGGCTAAAGATTGTAGTGCCACATTATTTTGCATATTATTTAGCATAATAATTTTTTTAGCTCTGAGTATGAGAGCAGCCTTCCTGGCTGCAAAGGGAGCAGTTGTCATGGTTTTGTTTTTGTCATGAGAGTCAAGATTTAGGATCTCCAATGCTTCCAATTTAAGCAACGGTAATTTAAAGTTAACAAGCAATGGGCCACTTAAAATTGAAAACTTTCAGGAATGGAAGAGATATAGCCTGAGGCACACAGCAGAGCATTCCAGAAGAGGGACACCACTGACACTTACATGCAACCCACAAATAGCAACAGAGCAGAGCAGGTTTCAAACAAGCAGCCATCAATTAAAGAACAGAAGCTGTTTATCACAATCCCACTATTTAGCACAACTGTTTGGTAACCAGAGAATGTACTTCCTCCAGCCCCTGCTTGTTGACTGTGCTAGTCATCAAAAGAATTGCATGCTCAAAGAACTGTATTAAAATATACTCAAGGCTATCATCACTACTTGAACTACAGAAACACGCTCCTGGGTCCAGTAAACTACACACATTTGCATTCTGTAAGAAGTTTAGCACTGAAAACTGTAGGTTGCTTCTACTTTGGGAATTCTTATGGTGAAGCTTTTGACTAAGGGTCTACTACTGTGCTGTGCTGAGTATGATGTGGGTTTTCCCAATGAGGCAAAAGCAATTTTGGGGAGAGGAGGAATGGAGAGAAAGAGACAATTTTTAATTAGTTTTCACTAAACTTTGGGGGAGGCCCTGTTTATTATGAGAAAATTGCAGAATGTTTTAGGACTCCTAGGGTAACATCTAGTGTTGTTAACCTGCTTGTGTGATGGACTTCCACTTGTACAAATGGCATTTCCTCTCCCTCTCCAGCACACCCACAAAACTTGTTCTAGAGGGGTAGGGAGGCCTTTGGAGCAGATTGGGGAGTGCCGGTGCTTCAGGCAAAAATGGCAAGGGAAAGTTCTACAATATCTGCTAGTGTGGCATAGTCTATAGTTTACTATTAACAGATTAAGAATGGTGGGGCACTTGATAGTCTGCCTGCTCCCACGCAAACATGCCTATTAAGAACATCATCAGAGGCCCTGCTCAGAGTGCTCCATCTCCTAAAGTGAAGCAGCTGGCAACCTGTTTGTTGTGAGTTGCTCTGGGCTGCCCTGGGCAAGATAAAGTAACTATAATAATAGCTAATAAATAATAACAACTTAAAATAAGACAGGTGCCAACTCTGATGAGTTTTCAGCACCTCCATTTGCTTAGCCAGGTATTTGTTTGTTGTTAATTCCCAGCTCAGGTTGAATTATTTGGGCTTCAGTTTTTGGAAATTTATTGTGGTTTTAATATTTTAATATATGAATTTGAATTGTGTTGTGTACTGTGAACTGCTCTGGTATGTTTCAGATCAGGGTGAGATCCTTATCTTCTCCATCTGCCATAGGGCAAGTCTGGCAGGTGGACAGCATATAAATATTTTAAACAAACAAACAAACAAATAAACAAAACAGGGACAGGGACAACTCATTTGCAACATCTCATCTATGAAATTCCCTTGAAGTATTTAAATATCATCTTTCATGCATATTAATGTTGCTATTGTCTCAGGCTTTTGATGGGGTTTAATTCTCTGATCTGTGGCTGTTTTAAATTGGATTCAACTGCTGTATTATCATTTTTTTTAACGTTGATTTTTAGGTTTTTTGATCATTGCACTTTCCTGTTGATATTATTTTAATTCATACTGTGAACTGCCTCAGTAACTATAGCTAAGAAACAAAGTATGAATATTTTAAATAAATAAAATATTGCAGTATTGCAGAGATTTGATTCAACATATACAGATTGAAATAATGGCTGAGAGCATTAGAAAACTCTTTCTCAAAAGGCCTATAATTCTTGTTAGACCTTCCATTTTTACAAAAGTATACTTTCCTAAGATTAAACTTGATTATTTCAATTTATTTCTGACACACTCCCATTCTATATTTTAATACCAGCAATACAACACAAGCTGGACTATTAATGTTAGTTTATTTTTGCTACACAACGTATACTTTTATGGAATGCCTTTCTTATAGTATCCAGGATCCAATGCTTTGGATATTTATATGTCAGGTTCAGTCCTGTCTCTCTGGAAAGATCTTTGAGTCAAAATTATTTTGAATTTTGTTTCAGTTGTTGCTGGTTTTGCACTATGTATGCATAGTTGTTTTTTTTATTTAATTCAGTTTAATGGCTTTGTATTCTTATTGCTTGATATTTTTCTATTGCTGTGAATAGATTTGCTTCATTCTTTTAAGAGCATCTGTAAGCATTAAAGAAAGTTCCCTCATCTTTTTAGGGGGGTTTTCAACTAAAATGCCCAATTTAATGTCTTATTTTGCACCAGGGATGGGAAACTTGTGGCCCTTCATATGTTGTTGGGACTCTCATCTGTGACATGCTGCTTGGAGAGGATGGAAGCTGCAGTGTATCATCATCATCTGATGGGCAAACAGGTTCCCCACCCCTGCTCTAATACCTGTTTAATCTATTACTTTGCCTTCAAATACAGTATGCGGGCTAAATCATTTCATGATAAAGAGACCTAAGGCTATTGAACTTCCAGTTAACAGGAAGACTCTGTACGTGAACAAGATCTCTACATTATATCACCCCCAAAGTGGTCTAGTCAAAACAAGGTGTTATTGGTAATAATTTCAAATTCAGTAAATTCTAAGCATTTGAAAACTTCATTTCCCAATTCATTGCAAACAATTCTGAAATCCCAAGACCTGGATTTTTAGTTCTACACCGTGTTCTCAAGGCTGTTAAACTCACACCTTCACGTTCAAAACTCCAGAAGCAACATAGCTGCACATACTGATAATTATTTTGAACATGTGAACTGATTCTCATTTGCTTACTCTAAATGGAAGCTGCTTCCTTACGAGGAATTCAGATACAATCTGGAGAATGAATGCAGCCCATGGGGGAAATGCATAGAATGTCACCACAAGTTTAGCTAGACAGCCTAATATTTCATGTGATCAGACAGATTTTAAAGGAACTACATTGCTTGTGAAAAAAACAAAGCATATAATCTATACTGAAAATATTCTTACTATGCCATAAGTCAATTATGAGGGGGAGGATAAATTACAAATAAAGTTTAAATTCTGCACTAAACTTACACTCACATAAGGTTCTCCTATGTTGTTATAAATGTCATCAATATATAATCAAAGGTAATCTTAAATTCACCTTTAGTTCCTGCCCTTGTCCACAAGAAACCAACTTGTACAGCCCAAAATCTACTGTTTCCAAATACTAGTCTGAAATAGCAACACCCTACAATTGCTAGAGCTTCCAACACATACCTTTTCCTTTTCTAGGTTTACATCCAAGAAAGAAAACCAAAAGAAGCTCCTCCAAAAACTCAAGAGATGAAGCGATTGCTGTCCTCAGATGGCCAGTACTTTTCGTTCTTCCTTTCACTTATATATATTTTTAGAGTTCTGGTGATATCTTTAAAAGTACTATTCCAAACAGAGATCTAACTATAAAAGACTTTGTTGACAATAGTACCTTGTGTCCTTCCTCTGCATGTGCCCTTGAAAGCACAGAAACAGAGGTTGGGAAGAACAGAGGAGGTCTCCAAAGAGGATAAAGATTTTTTAAAAAAATGTTAGTTATCCAACATAATGCCCTGTTTCTCAACTTTACCGAAGTTCCTATGATGCTTGTAATGACCCACTTTTCATAACAACATACCGCATATGACTTGAGGTTATGATATGAGCTGCCTTATGCTTGTTATAATCAGGGTACTGAGTATAATCTGGTGGTTCACACTTTTATAAAGATATCTTGTTACTCAGCATTGTACACTGTTTTATTCAACAGTGCTTAAAGCAATGCACAATGTTATTCATAAAACAGCATCTAAAAACAAAACTTAAAACAGAAAAAGTAATAGAAAATGAACAACAGGAGCAATATCATCACCACCACCACCACCACCATCACCTGTTGCTCAGTCTATCAAAGTCCTAAGAAACCTCTTTGGATAAAGGAAACTTTGCATTAAAAGTAGACTCTTTAGAGAAGGGCACTTGTGTATCTTAGAAAGGAAATTCTGTGGGAATCTTAGAGCCCAACCCCTCTTTTCCACAAGTTACAAGAATGGAGCTTTTTATTCCAGTCTATCAGAAAATTCTGGTTCTTATCCTCACAATGCTCTACTTGACACAATGAGGGAGTGGTATATGAGGCAGAAGCTCCACTTTAAACAACATGGCTTGATTTCCATGATCTTTTCCTGTCAAGGAAAGGTTCCTATGTTACTCTCCAAGACTGTTGTTACCCAGAGTATTGAGGCACCACCTTCTCAACATATGTTATACTCAGTTGTAACACTCTCAATAAGCACCTGGGAAGGCATGGGTTGTGGTCATTAGGGCTTGGCAAAATTGTTTATTATACTTGTTTATACTTTATTATTTTCTTGACAGCCACATACGCTTAGTCTGTAACAGCTAGATTAATCAATTTAAAGACAGGATGGAACATCCTTTTGAGGTAAAAGACATTCTTACCTCAGTAGAAAGCTGTTGGTGACACATTCTAGCCATGGACGGTGCCAGACTCTCACACAATCACTTATTTATAAGCAGTGTTTGTTAGTTTGTTTTCCCTGGTGGAATGTTCTAGAGGCCTTTTTACCTGGGTGGCAGCACCCTGATAGGTGGGTAGGCAAGGGAACTTCAAGCAGCTAACACACCTCAACCGCCCGGCCTTGCCATCAGGCCATGCCACATGCTGGCCTCATCCCCCTGTCTGCTGGTGAGTACTGACACTTTTTTCCCTAGGAAAAAAGAACTGCTTATAAATACATATCAAAACTGCAGGAAGTACATAGCTTTATCTCATACATGAAGCAGATAGACAAATACCTCTTCTACAATAGTTTATTGCTGTTGCGATGCATGCCTCAGATAGAAACAAAGAAATATGTTTTTCCCTTTATTGCTATTGTTTTTCTCACATTATTTTTTTCTGCATATTAAATTGACTAATTAGCTGATAGATCAACTAAAACTCATATGATCAAACAGCTAACATTTCTTTAATTGGGTGACAACCCTATTTTTATTACATAATGAACATGTAATTAAGATAAAGTTTTCCTCAATTCCTAGCAAAAAGTGGCCTACCAAGCAATTCTACCAAATGTTTACTGCATTATGCTGCAAAATAAAATTAATTTCCCATTCCTATAGCTTAAATTAATTATTTTATTAAGACAAAAAATACAATTGGCAATTCAAGTGCATAATGTGATATAGTACTTCACATTACATATTCCAAAAATTGGCTCAAACATCTAAGCATATTATGCATAAAGTCTCAAAATTCAAAAAGTGTGGTGATGATTGGGTGCTGAGAGGATGGTTGAACACACTTTTGGTAGGTTAAACTGTCTTTAACCCAATTTGTGCTATGAAAATAGTCACGCTGGCCACATGACCCGG
Source organism: Podarcis melisellensis (assembly GCF_964234715.1). Classification (NCBI taxonomy): domain Eukaryota; kingdom Metazoa; phylum Chordata; class Lepidosauria; order Squamata; family Lacertidae; genus Podarcis; species Podarcis melisellensis. The sequence goes on from NC_138542.1 coordinate 23,880,843, forward strand.
AAAGCTGTCTGTGAACAAACGCTGGCTCCCTCAGCCTGAAGTGAGATGAGTGCCACACGCCGAAGTTGCCTTTAACTGGACTTAACTGTCCAGAGGTCCTTTACCTTTAACAGTAATATACAGGACAGAAGCGGAGGAAGGTAGGGTCTAAGTAAAGGAAGAAAAATCAAAAGCAGAGTACCTGGGTGAGGTTCAGGCTACTCCCTTTGAGTGCAGGGAGAACTTCCAATACCTTATTCATGGTCCAATACCTTATTCACGGCCAGAGGACACAGCCTTGCCACTATCCTATGACACAGCAGGTAAGTCCCCCAGAGAACTATTGTCTCAGCAGTCTCTCAGAAGCCAAAGGCTACAAAATAAGGTAAGGGCCCTTTAAACGGTCAGCCCCTTCAGGGAGGCAGAGCCTATCACACTTTATCAGCCTACATAAGGTTTCAGTTAGCTTTTGCTCCATGCAGAGACAATTTTTCTTTTGGCAGCCTTAGTAGGGCTCACTGGAGCTGTCCAAGGTACTGCATACTCTCAGCATGACACTGACTTTGTGACCAGACACAGTCTATTTCCCCTGTAAGCTCAGAACCTAACGTTTATATTGTTTACAGTTTAAGAAGATGAAGGCACTGAAAAGTTAACACATCAACTTTAGTGCACCCAAAGAACTGTCCTTTTAGAACTAGCAGGAGAAAGATGTACATGCATCAATGTATGTCCTCAATGAAATTCAGTATTTAAGATATGAAAGTAGAAAATCACCTTAGTTAGTGACTATCACAGTTTGTGGAAGCATATTCAATGAATTAAAGGAAGGTCAATTTCTCAATTATATAGAAATGCTAAGATGGTGGTCCAACAAACCCTGCATTAAAATGCTAAAAGGCACCATGAGAATATATTTCAAGTAGACGTTAATGCATTTGTTAATAAAATAATAGCGTATTCTACACTATTCTACTTTTTTAGAACTACACTGGGATAAATAAATTGGTTTATATAATAATATCTGTGCTTCTATTATCTTGTATCCTATTTTCATCCGGAGCTTCACCACCCTGCATTATTAAAAAATAACATCATGAACTGAAATAAAGTAATCTCAATACTTGCTTAATCCTAGTGTTCATACAATGGTCCAAAAGCAAAATAATGTAAAAGTGTTTCTTCTATCTAATGTCTCTAGGGGAATAATTCCCTAAAGGTACATAAACCGGCAAGAATGCTTTTCTAGGTTTAGGAATTATTCAGAGTTGTCTTTGTAAATCAATGGAAATACTATAAACAAGTAGATGCATCCAGGAGTAGCCCAAAGCCGTATGTCAAAGGGACAAACTAAATTTGACCTGGGAGATTCACTTTCAGATCCTCTGATGGTTAAAAGCAGCCACAATGGGCTCCAATTTTGACTGGAGTTGCAGAGAAAGAGAATAATTCACTTGCGCACACTGTTCCCCTGACTCATAATACCCCACTCAGCTGTTATTAGCTGCAGAGGGTACAGGCAGCATGGGGTGGGGTGGTTTGGGGTGAGGAGATAGGTACTTGTATTTTTCTACCTGCCTTTCCCCAATGACTCCATGGAGAACAATGGCTTCAGGGAGTTTTGCTGGAAAATTATTAATGTTCTTAATTAAGTTTTATGGATATTTATGGAGTGGTGGTATTATATTTTTGTACTCTGTACAATGCCTTATGAAAGTGCAGATAGCAAATATTTAAATAAATACAAGACAATGCGGTGAAAGGTTAAGCCCTCCAAGTACTATAACGCCTATCCAAGTTGCACACTTTGCTCACACGCAGATAACTGCTTTTAATCAAAGAAAAAGACTTTGGTGAGTTCCAGTCATGAGTATCCTGCTTTGTTTGGTGACCAGTAAACCAAATAAGCTGAATTGCTCATTTACCAGTATATTTGTCAGGCATGCACAAGCACTCACATATACATCTCTTTAAGCCTGGCCTAAATCAGCTTCATTTTAATGGCACAATCTGCCCTGGTGTTACTTGTAGCTCTGATGGTACTGAGGTTTTTTGTTTGTTTGTTTTTAACTAAACTTCACACACTACAACCAGAGGTTCAGTTAGCAGCCCAACACAGCTTCTAGAACTGGGTTTTTTTATTTTTTAAACCCCTTAACACATTCCTTAGACAATTCTGTTGAATTTCTAAGGAATGATGGTAGCCATCTTGAAGAACTAGGAAATACCCTGGGAACTCTAAATACTTGATGCGTTTTTAAGTACTGTGACAGTCATGCAAATCATGCTGGAGAGATTTTGAGCTCTTGAGATAGATGCCATCTGAGGAAGTTTGAATGTGTTATAAAAAGCTATGAAACATCTTTTGAGTGAACCAGCGGAAAGGAAGAAGGAAAACATGGTACCAGTGTCAGTGAATATGTACGGATAGGAGAAACTGACTATATACTGGTGCATTTCACTTTTCTGTGAACATTTTTTAAATAAATGTTTTGTGTGTGTCACTCCAGAGATCAACACTTTAATTATTATACTATACCCAGTGGTAAATAAATTATTTAATTGTATAAATACTGAGACCATTAATTCTTGCCTAATCACTTAAAGTCCCTATTGCTTTAAGTGGCTATTTTAGTATCAGTGGCTTGCAATGCATATCCCAACAGAATTGTGATTGTGCTACTTCTCTGCAGATTGCAATTTGAGAAAGCCATGCCTACATCAAATCCTGGAAATCTGCAATGCTCAATCACTCTTCAACATTGCTATGAAATCCTGATGTATGATATAGTGCCTATAAGAGATTGTCTCATTCTATCCCTAAGAACTGGGCTGGTTTGGATGTACATTTCCTGGCATGTCAAACCATAGCTCAGCAGCAGTGAATGAATGAATGAATGATCTGGTATCTGGAAGGGTTAGTATCAACAGCAGATGAAGTAGAGGAGGTAAGAGGGAGGTTTTCTGAGCTAGGTATGGGCTTGTTTACCTACAGTGTACAACTTGGGGTGGGGTTGAGAAAAGAAGAATAGCTGTGCCTAGTGGTGGATATTGTAAGCCTCCTTACCATGCTAAGAGATTCCTGTCACTATTTCCTTTGGCTTTCTACACACACAACTTACCCCATCTGCTCTATCCTATAACCTGTATCTGCCTATAGAAACTCCTATCAGTCATCACAACATGTTGCTTGTACCTTTTTGGCAAGGTGTTGCAAAATATTGATAATGTCACTACATTTTTTACATCTTTAGAAATTCAGCCTAAAACCAAAGCTTGGAGAAAGGATATGTACATTTAGGTCCAGTACAGATGTAGTATCTCCTAGGGTCCAAATCTTGGGTTAAGCAGTTGAAAGGAGCCCAGCAGTCTTTTCCAAATGTACTCAATCTTTTCTTTGTCCTTTTCACATGGTGTTACATCTGTCGTGATGCCAGTTCACTCTTATGTGCATTTACCTTTCATTAGATTA
>NC_138542.1:23889293-23914293 GCF_964234715.1 Podarcis melisellensis
GCTTATAGTTCATGCACAACTGTTGTTATTATTCAGAATGCTGACATTAAGGATCTCCAAAATCCAATATAGCAGTTCACAACTTTACTCTAATAAGAAGTGTATGGAAGTAACAATAGCAAGAACTGGAATAATCAATGCTTGTCACTGAGTTCTATGCACATATTGCTATATGGCACACAATGAAATGGGGGGGGGGGATATCCTTGCTCTAGACACAGGAGTCAAAAGTGTCAGGGGTGGGGAAAATGTGCCCTGCTTTCTATTCTATCCATATGACTGACTAACCCATGATTCACTTCTTTGGAAAACTGTAAGATGCTGTGCTCAGTAACAGTCAGTTGCACCTCACCAATGGGAATGAGAATGAAGGGAAGATCAGGATGGGAATGAGGAGATCTTTCTGCCCCTTGCCCCCCTGTAATGAAGACAGAGCATCGTTATCTAAACTGTAAAAATAAACATTGCAAATTATTTGCCTTTCTTTGTTTCAGAAAAAAAGTTATAATTCATATTAGCATTCATTTTAATCACAGAATATGAGGTGACTTCATGGTTGTTAGACTTTGCTAATTTGTTCTAAACAGTTGGGAACTTAGCAAGTTATGTTCTTTGGATAACTGCACTATGCTAGCTGCTGAATGATACTAAATCAACCCATTCCATTTTTCAGCTAAATAAAAATTGAAATTGATCAAATGGCTACTTCAAATACATGATTAACTTCCCTCCCTCCCTGGTAATTCTCCAAGACAAACAAACAAACACACACACACACACACACACACACACACACACACACACACGGCCTTTCAAATTCTGTTGTTTTTCTTCCTGACTTTATCCAATATTCAAATATCAGTGAAAGCTCTGTGCCCTGGGTTCAACCAACATTTGTCACAACATGACCTGATTGCTGGTGGTGGCATGCTAACAGCACAATCTTCCTAAAGAGTCATGAAACAGAGCCCTTTGGGTTTTAGCTGCTCCACATTATGTAGGCAATATAGTGGTGCCTGCAGGTCAGCTGAAGCCTAGAAACTGCCTGTCTGCCAACAAGACTGACCCATCACAGCCAACACGCAGAGGTAATTTCACATAATATTTCAGCAGCAGGGCTTTTTTTCCAGCCAGAACTCACTGGAACTCAGTTCCGGCAACTCTCAGGTAGATGCCATTGCCATTATAAGAGAACAAGGGAGGTGTTCATGGTGAGATCCTGCACCTCTTTTTCTAGAACAATATCACTGGTCAGCCAGAAACCCAAGTTTGGGAAACCCTGGTGGAGGCAATGATGAGCTAAACAGACCCATGGCATGACTTGGAATAAAGCAGTAATTCCTAAGATCTAGTGCCAAAAAACCAGGGCAGAGAGGAATGGGGTATTTGTGTGCATGAAGGGATGACTAAAGCACAAAAAGACCATAGATGACGTATGATCCCTAAAAACTGAATTTAAACTTTATGTTTTCACTGAACCAGAAAGGACATAGTTAACAGATGGGCTATGGGAATCATGCCATGAGAATCCATGAAAATAAGGGAGAAATAGATGGACTAAAAAAGCATAATGAAAACAAGTAGGCCAGGGGGGAGACCTTAAATCTTAATGATATATAATGAAGGCAATTAATGAAAAGAACTGTAAAATAATTGGTACCAGACACTCCCAAGCTTCCATTAGAAACAACCTTTTGCTGTATTCTTTCCAATGGGGGCTGCTTCAAACTTTATGATAAACATGGAGATAAATCTCTGTGTAGGAAAAATAATGTACTGCTTCTCATATCGGATGAAAAAATCAGCGTAGCTATAGCAAAAACCAAACAAAACCCAATGCACCAAACTTTCATACTTCTTATTATATGCAGACTGTATCTCTCAATCCAACCAAAATGCCTTCGTCCACAGTTCAAGATACAGAAGCCCTGCCTTCCTTTCTATCTGATCACTCTATTTTGAGATATTGACCATATTTGGACAACACTATTCTCCACCAGCACAACTGCAAGGAGCTTAGCAGGAGGGGGAATTGCTTCTGTTTTGCTTAATTGGAGCTTGCCATTTTGTTCAAAGTGACAAATTGTAGTTAAAGTTAACAATGCTTTGTTAGAAGCAAGCCATTGTGAACCTTAATCACAGTGTGTAGGTTTAGGCACAACAAGCTGTGGTTAAATAAATGTGGAAGCAAAGGCTTCCAAGCTCACCTTTCGGTCATGGCAGAGCTGGAAAGAAGTATGGGTACATGCAAGCCTCAGGCACTAAGCTAGGGTTTGGCCCTCCATATGTAGTTGGTCGCATACTTCTATCTTTCTATAAATGTGCCCACCCCTCCTCAGTTTCTTCAGCAATGTGAGGCAAAGCCTGAGGGTTCAACAATCTGGGATTTTTAACTTAACATTTAGGCCTTGAGTTTGGAGCACCCCTGACAAGGTAGAAGTAGGCAGGCCACCTATTTCTTAAAATAATTCATTTTCCTCTAAAAAATAAGGCAAAGAGAAAAAAAGAAAACCTAGGCAAATGCAAGATCAAATGTCAGACAATACTATTATGAATAATAATAAAAGTTAAAAATAAGGCAACTTTGCCCTTTAATATTAAATCCTGATGGCAAATGTATTACAGTGTGATAAAAAATACTGTCTTTGCTTAAACTTGTAGGAGAAAAATGTAACAATACACTCACTGAGAAAGTATATGCAAGGGTTTTTCAATTTTTTTGGTATGTTTGCACAACTGTTGATATACAAAGGAATCACTTCGGGTCTGCTTATGCTGCAACAAACTATTAAACTTATCGGTATTATAAAGCTGCTATATTTACATGTATGGCATTATTATCTGATAAGATCTTATTCAAAGCTATGGCCAGTTCTTTAGAAAGGCATGATGTTGCTTATAATTCAATAGGCTTGGGCTCTGACAATACCAATGGCTATTCAGAAATATGCTATGTATATGTTTTGCATAATCCAGAATATCTTGACATAAGGGGCAAGAACCAGCAGCCTTAAGGCCTTTAAAAGCAATGTGAAATTTTGAGAGAACACCTACAATTCTGGATTTCACCTCATCATGTTTATTTATATGATGGATTTCCAAATGATGTTCAAAACCGCTCACAAGAATAGTAAACAAATCACCTGGCTTCACTGCATGGCAAAACCAATACAAAGCCTGTCTTCTACACTCAGAATGTAACACAACCCACCATCGGGAATTATCATATTTTTCCGTGTATAAGACTATGTTTTCCCCCTAAACAATAATGTCAAAAATTAGGGGGCGTCTTATACACAGATACATCTCCCCCCATTTTCTTAACTCTGAGTCCCACAAAATAGGGGATGTCTTATACATGGGGGCGTCTTACAGATGGAAAAATATGGTAGTTAAAGGATTCTGCATTCTGTATATGATTTTTTTCAGGTCAGGCACTCAATGGCTAGATTGGGCCAAATTGTGTTAGCGATAAGGATTCCCCCACTTATAAACATTATCACAAAAGAATTATTAAACTAACTAACCATTTCCCCAGCCAATGGTTCTGGCAATTAGGTGCCCCACAGAATTCTTGAGCTAAACAATATGAAGTTGTGACCACAGAAGCAGCAGCAGACCATACAAGAAAACAGAGAAGTCACAAACAAATCTGAGGGAACTCAAAGTCCAAACCTCAAAGCAGAGTGGCATGTTTTCAGAAAGGAAACTGAAAAGTGGCACATCTCTTTTTTCGTTTGTTAACAACACAAAATTTTGCATTTGTGAAGAAAACATTCAAGTCAGTGATCAGTAATTTTTGCAAACATGCTTGTCATCACAGTTAAAAAAGTAATGTATAATGGTCATACACAGCCAACATAACTCGTAGTATCATCTGGACTCAAACTAAACAGAGTTTTGTTTTTTAAACGCAATGCTTTATTCAGAGAAATGAAATTGTTTGCAGTGGTACTCAAAACATTTCAATGGCTGATGAAACTGTCAAGTACAGTCTTTAGGAGGCACAGCACAGTTTCTTAAGCGCGCGTTTATATTTAAATAATTTGTTTAAATTCTATTACTGAATGATTTATTTATTTATTTTAGTCTAAAATAAGGCCAAAGCACATTTTCCGACCTATTTTCAAAAAGAATGTCTTTTTAATAAATTATGAAAGTCTTCTAAGTTGTCCTTCTAAGTTATTTCTGGATGACATTTATTGTAGCGGCAACTACCCTTTGGAACTCCCTCCCATTTCTTGTTAGACACATACCTTCTTCGTTGGCTTTTCAATGCCTTTTCAATGACATTCTTCTTTCAAGGATGCCATTATACAAATATATGGGGTGTCCGCATTTGGAATATTATGTACAGTTCTGGCTGCCTCACCTCAAAAAGGATATTATAGCATTGGAGAAGTTTCAGGGGAAAAGCAACCAAAATCATCAAGGGGTTAGGTTAGAGTGACTCCCCTATGAGGAAAGGTTGCATCATTTGGGACTGTTTAGTTTAGAGAAACGGCAAACAGAAGTTTATAAAATTATGCATGGCATAGAGAAAGTGGGTGGATTAAGTTTTTCTCCCTCTCTCATAACGTCAGAACTAGTGGACATCCAATGAAGCTGCATGTTGGAATATTCACAACAGACAAAGGAAGAACTCCCAAAGGAGGCATTCATGGTCACCAATTTGGCTATCTATAAATGAAGATTCAGACAAACTGATTGAAAATATGGCTATAAACAACTATTAACCATGATGGCTAAGCTCCATCTACACTGTCAGAGGCAGTATACCTCTGAACACCAGTTGTTGGGAACCGCAGGTGAGCAGAGTGTGCCGCAATCAGGTCCTCTTGAGCGCATCACACAGATGTCTGGCTGGCCACTATGAGAACAGGATGATGGACCTAATGGCCCATTAGTTTGTTTGAGCAGGCTCTTATGTTCTTAAGATAAGTGTCATCCTTTGTCAGTTATCTGGATGACAAGAGAGAGTTCATATGAGTCTTCCAACAGGAGCCCTGTCAAACTGCTGAACAACAACCCATGCCATCTCACGTATGGCAGGCTGTGGTTTCTAGGGCTATGACTGACACAATCACTCTCTGCTAATATGTGTGGCTGTGCTCTGTGAGGCTCACAAGGGAATGCTTGATCCCATGTTGAAGATCTTTTTAGAATGGGAAGACTTCTACACTGATAAAACCACTGACATTCTGAGTAGGGTGCAGAGGCGCCACACTTTGATGTGCTGCGCAAGTGTAGGCCAACAGAATACCCTCTGCCAATGCTTTCACTCATTATTCTGGATGCCCTGCATACCAATTACCAAGGGCCCTATCCTTTCCTCAGCCATCTTTCCTAGGGTCCAAACAGTTCTTCCCAGCTACAAAACCTCCTACCAAGCATAAGCCTAAGGAAGTCCCTTAGACATGGGGTCCCTGGGCAAGGAATTTTGACAGTAGGGCAGGACAACCCACCTGTCAACCATCTGACATCATGTGACTGATGGGTGGGTTATCTCAACCATCAAGGGGTACCCCATCTGCAGGGGTAGGGCTAGATAAGGATTTGGCCTGCAGAGACAAAAAGGTTCCCCATCCTGAGTGCAAATTTGGGATTAATTTATCAGTCTTGAACAGTTGAGTCATGAAAAAGATGTTTCCACTTTTCTGCACAAAGTTGTGGCCATATCAAATACCCCCTTCTGGCCTCACTGCAGCTTTTATGGGTGTGACAATGTGTGGGTTCTGAACAAGGGGAAGTGAACACCTTCATGAAAAACCATGCACAAACATTGTGCTTCAAATCTACCATGAAATTCACAAATCTAAGCAACTGCTCACTAACTAAGGCTGCAATCAGGATCCCCTCTAATGCCAAGCTGTGGGGAACTTGGAACAGGTGGAGGCATCTGACTGCCACCTGAGGGACATAAATGTCACTCCATCAATGTAGAAGTCTGCCTTCCACATGATGAATGTGAGGGCAGACTGTGTCTTCCTGTTATCTCCACTGACAGAAATCTCTGAAATAACTAAGCGGATCTAGGATCCACTAGATCTTGAGGTGCTTCCACAGCTGGTGCCAGCTGGCATTGGGCCCAATACAGGCTTGATTGTGGCACCAGCTTGGAGCTGGCACAGGGATTCGTCACAACCCATGTTTTATGCCATCATCACCATAAGTAGCTAGGCTACAGCTCTGTTGCTCTGCAGAGCCCAGTAGCAACAGCAGCAAGGTAGGATTGGTCTGCCCATCTAGGATATTCCCAACAATACTACTTGACCAGTAGCAGCCCCAATCCAAGGTTGATGAAGTTGCCCTCACTGCTATAATTAATTTATCTATTGCTGCTGTCACCAGGAGGCCAGCTCCGTATATCTATATACCAATGGCTTACTGGAGTCAGCCTTGAAGAACTGACTTTCATGGAAGGGGTCAGGCAAAAAACAGGAAATAAGAAAGCAGTGTAATATGGAACCTGCCTAACTGAAAAGCTGCAACTGGTGAGTCACAAGTGGGGCCCTTGACGGAAAGCATTTAATAGAAAACAACCCAATTAAAGCAGTTCTCTATAAAAAGAAGCATAAATGTTTTTATTAGGGAAAAAAACTTTTACCTGAGTTGTAAAGCAAATAAGAGTAAACTTGGGAGAACTATGCAGCATTTTAGATTTTGCTGATAATTTCTAGTTAACAACAGGCAAGGAGATTGGATAGAAAAGCATGTGTGACCCAGCACATTTGTTTAACTTACGGAAAATTGGCTTAAACCTGAACTGTCTAATTGCATTGGCAGTAGTCCAGCAATTAAAGAGCTTAAGATGTTCATCTGGAGACCTGCTTCAGTTTCTAATGTATTCAGCTTTTAACATACTCTGTGTGGCCTTCGTGGTTTGTGAAAACTGCATGCTTGGGCTTAGCCACATGCAGGAATAGACAAAGAGTCAGTGTAGTGTAGTATTTAGAGTAATGGACCTCCGAGTCCTGCGTACCAATTCCCACTCAGCCATGAAGTTCCCTGGGTGATCTTGTGCCAGTCGCTATCTCTTACTTAGCCTAACCTACCTCATAGGGTTGTTATGAGGATAAAATAAGGAGGAGAATCATGTATAAATGTAATGATAAATAAAATAATAATTAATTTCTACAGATGTGAATTACAACATTAGGTTCAAATATCATGCAAAGTGTGGCTATACACACACCATGCAAATGACAGCAAACTGAGATCATTTAAAACAAACGAAAAAATATTTTTTTAAATTATGTTAAAAGAAAGATTTAAAATGGCAATGGTGGTTTTGACTCCAAGAATTCTATTGGTGAAAATTTGAAAGGGGAAAAAAGAGTCAAGGCCATGCAGCCAGTTCTGTGTGACAAAGGAAACAAAAAGTCTCCTCCTCGCAATGCACCAGTGCAATCTAAGGAATTTTTAACAATGGTTTGTGATACAGCATTTGGAATCAGGTGCTCAAAAAAGTAGTCAGGCAACACACTGATTACGCGCATAGCCTGGGTGTGCCCAAAGTAAATCCTGGGATCACATCCTTAAAATTATTTCAATTCCCACCCTGCCATGTTCCTGAATGAGCAATATGCTTATGGTTGCTGTGCAGTGTACTTGTTCTTCAGCATAGTTTTGATGGTGTACATTTGAAATTATTTACAAATTTAAAATGGACTTTGTGCTTATTCACATGATAAAAAATATATATCACAGATCAGTTCCAGTATTAGTTCTCGATATCAGTGTTTAGCTTTGCTAAGGACAGAGGTTGCTAGAATACATATAAAATCTACTTCAGATTAAAGAGCAAATGAATAATCGCTATAAAGAATGAAGTCAAGTTTTCTTACATGACTGATTAAATCACTGAAGTAAAGAACTACTGCCCGACGCTGAAATACCATATAGTTGTAAGTATCCTCCTCTAATGAATGTTTCATTCCTTTGTAATGTCCAGCAACTAATTGACAAGACTTTGCTCCCCCATTGCACTTGGTTTTTTATATTTTAAGTAGGTGTTCCTTAAAACACCAAAGATAATTCACCCATTGCTCTTCATAAAAAAGTGGTAGTTATTTAAAATCAGAGTGCTTAGTACCTTTACTTTTGTAATGTTTCCACAGATACCCATTATAATGCTAATGAAAAATTCTTTATAATTTTAACAATAACCCCAAATGCATTCTGAACAACTCACATATTTTGGCTTCACAATGAACAATGGCTTTCATTATTCCCTCCCCTCAAACCTTATTAATGGCACTTTCTGTTATCCAATACATGTTTCCGGAATGCACACAAGAGTACTATCTATGGATGGGTGCAGGTTAATAGCAACAGTTCTATTGCTTTACCAAGTGCAATTTGCAACATGATTTCTTAAGCAAAAATAATATCTAAAGATAAAGACTCTGTAAGCCATTTTCACATTAAATCACATTTTTATTTCTGCAAGTATGAGTAGAACAATGTTTTATTGTTATGGATCTAAAGGAAACGTTTTAAAATCCTCTTCCCTTTTGAATGAGTGCTACTCTATCACTGGGTAATTGCTTTAAATATCTATCAAGAACAGTGGAGGTTATCTTTGGCTAGCTATTCAAACCACAGTCTATAAAACCAGGATATTATGGTCAATTGGTTTACTGTTTGATTAGAGTTAAACATGCAATGTCAGAACAATAATTAAAAAGCTTTACTGCTGAAATTCCATTGGGCTAATAAGAGGGATCAAGGAACTAGTCCAAGAACCTAGTGTTTCTGGTTGTTTAATTTTCCTCATGTATTCAATGTGATTTTTAAAAGCATTGTCTTCAAGCTGGTGTTATCCATTTTGTTTCAGTTTTGATCAAACAGGTACCTGATCAATACTGCATTCCAGAACTGTAAACATACATGCTTTGAGCAACACACTGACAATTACGTACAATTTATTCCAAGGTCCTCTGTTTGCATCCCCAACACCATTGAAGGTTTCTGACATGTAGCAGATAATTTACAGAAAAAGCCAAACAAACATTATTTCCCTGTAAATTAGTCTGTATTTCCTACCCTATAGGAACATATACCCTACCCTACAATCGCCATTTTTTTTTTAAAAAAAAAAGACGTTCTTGGTACATTCGGAATATATAAAAGATCTGGTTATTGAAAGTACGGTACTCACCCTCCACTTGTTTTCTTCATATATTTGTAACTGATGCTTATATAGTTACATAGTTGAGCGCAACTTGCCTCAAACCTTACAGGTAGTTAATCAATAATCAATAATTGGATCAATAATTTGATGAAATAATCAGCTGAATCCAGCTATGCAGAAGGTTAGGTTTACCCATAATTTGATTATATCTTCATTACATAGAAAAATATGGCTCTCACACCAAAACTATACTGTAACATAGCGGAGTACATTACAAATAGGATTCCTGTAACATTGCCAATGTAGATAATTTCAGGACTGTCTGGTTTGCAAAGTCTTGTCCAGCATGTAATAGACATGCATTCCAAATACTCTTTCCCCTCCTCTCTTTTTAAGCGACTAAACTACCGCAATTTAGCCATATTGGTTACGTTATCCTCTTTTAAACATTTTGTCCCTGTTACTTTCACCCTTTTTTCTTATACTCTTAATTGGCAAGCTGTGCTGGATGCAGCCACTTTTGTATCAAGATACATCAAGATACATTTTGAAGCGCTCTAATAGAATATGGCAAGCAATTAGTACAGCCTAAGCATGTGCTTTTATTTAGCAGCTACTGAATATTTAATAAATGCTCTTTTGGAACAGTTTTCACAGACTAACAATAATGCAGTAATCACTACATCAATAAACCAATGCTATGAGAGGACATAGCTATGTGAGAACATAACTACTTGCTCCTTATTAAGAGTTATCACTAAAGCATACACTATATACAATTTACACAATAAAATAATCCTACCATCGCATTTCATGAATGCCATGGGTGTGCTGGAATCCCTAAATGTTTGTGTTGAGGTGCATGTTTGCAAAGTCATTATGGAAAACCACAATCAGGCTGTGATATTGTGGTAGTAAGAGTGCTGGATGTGCATCTTCCCTAAATCAGAGATGTGATTCTCAGCGTTATCTACTGAAATAAAGCAAGTTTTCAGTATAGCACGCTGTAACTATACTGTTACAGCATACGAGTAACTCTAGAAACTCAATGACCATTAATACTCTAAAACTAACACTTTCTTTGAAGGCACAGAAATTGCAGCGTTGCACACACTTGCATTCAAGACAAATGCATTCTCAATTACATATAAATGGACACGGAATGGAGTTCTTAGCTTTCACAGAAGTATTGCTGGTATCCATATGTTTCGCACAGAAGTTTAACAATCAGGTCATAAGGAGTATTCATCATGGATACATGGTTGACTATGCTACAATGTGGCTTGAGGATTGATCTTATTCTCTAGAACAGGTGTGAGGAATCTATGGTCTTCTAGATGTTTCTGAGTACAACACCCACCAGCCACGGCAAGAATGGTCAATTGCCAGGGATGATGGGAGTTGTAGTTCAGCACTAACTGGAAAGACAGATTCCCACACCTGCTCTAAAGGGACTTTTACATTTCAGAAAGAATAAATTTACCCAATAGCATCTATGAAACTGTGAAGGAGATATAACCTTATAGAAACACCTCCCAAAACACTCTCTTGTGCCTCCTATGATGAGGGTTGAGGCTGGACTTCAGTGATTCTATAGGAGGGGGATGGATGGAAAAGTAAGCAACCAAATTGACAAGACAAACCAAGAATTTAATAATAACAAACATCTCTAAAAGTGTTACAGAAAATTAGAGGTGTCTGAATTTGACTGTGGTTTCTGGTCCCATACCACATTTGAACATAATATCCATATATATTTTCCCCAGATACACACCAAACTGGAGACAGATGAGACTGTCTCCCCACCCCCTCATAGTAGTATAAGAAGAAAATCTTGTTCATAATGTCCATGCGTTTTCATGTCCCATCATAATCTCTGGGCAATCATAAGGGTTTGGGGAGGGGGAGTGGGGAAGGGGAGTTTCACAACTTTGTGATTTTTAAACACTTAACTTAGGACAAGCCACAGAGTTGACATTTATTTTGACCACCACATTGAGATTCTTGGAGAAAAAGGTGGGCTATACAGGCAATACATTAAATTAAATTAAATTAAATAATTAAATTAAATTAAATTAAATTAAATTGCCTGTGCTGATTATAGATGCACAGTCACCTTAGTCAAAACAAACAATCTGTACAAAACAAAACAAGGTGGATACAACAAACATTAAAATTGCAGTAAAAAAAACCCCAAAGAACCACCTGACATGTGCAAACTATTTCAGATTTTAAAATTAGTCAGTAAAAATCAGTAGTAGGGAATGGGGGGGGGCAGAAAGAATAATACAATTTAAAGATTTTCTAGGCCTCAAGTATATTAAGTAGCTGCCTGAAAATTAGCAAGATGAGCCTAATCATAGGGAGGAAAGTAGCATAATCTCAGTCCAATACAAAGAAGGTCTTTACTACGCCTTAGTATAGGAATGGGGAACACAAAGCTCAGCCTCTGAAGGTGACCTGAACTTACCAACAGACTCGTAAAGGAGAAAGGTGGGCCCTGAGATACCCTGGTTGCAGAACCTTCAAGATTTAACTAACAGAAATGGAATTTTGAATTGGTCCTGGAAACTAGATAGCAGCTGATATATGCTGGTATATATTCTGAGAATCTAGTCCTGTAAGCGGACAACAGCAATCTGTACTCATGGCACTTTCCTAGCACCTCACATAAAGGGATAACCCAATCTGGATTGCCCTAAGGTATAAGAAACTATGACTAGATATATTTTGCCCAGACAATGGTTCAGCTTGCAGATCCACAACCAACAATATCACAAAGATATTACACAGCATGGGTGACGACAGACTCTAGCAGCTTCACATGTATTAAAAGGCAAGGGATGAAGCAGCAGTAGCCTAACTCCACTTTCTGAGACCAGCCCTCCAGAAACAACCAGAAACACTGTCAACTATGGGACCAACAGCCAATGGCTCATGTCCTCAGGAGAACCCCTGACCAGTCCATACCTGCCTCTGATGGTGGACCTGTGAGGTTGTGTGGACCCGTCCACCAGATATGGAGTTGCCGTTGCTCTCAGCACCCACTGCTGATGTCATCTTTGGATGCTTGAAAGCCACAAGCCACCCCAAAGGCTGTTGGGATACCAGGAGGAAACCACTGGAAAGGAGGGGACACAACAACTTGGGCTGCTTCAAAGCACTGGAGAACAGCTGCTGCCAGGTCAGCAGGGCATGGAGAGAAACAGATGAAGAATAGAGAGAAACGAGGAAAGAGGAAATGGAACAAGTGGGAGTGGCCATGACTTCCTTTCTGTGAGGGTGGAAAACACACAGTACAAGAGTGTGTGTGAGTGCGCACCCACCCACACGCACACACCCCTTCTCCCACTGTAAACGATCCACCAGGAGTCAGGACAAGCAAAGCCAGTTCTGTCCTCAAACTATTAAATTGGCAATCAGACTGGAATAGCTCCAGTATCTAATGGGATGTATCTAGAAGTGAGGTTGTAGTTACACTCTGGTAATAGCCCCCGGTGTTGCCAAATCTGCTTGTGCACCAGTACACACGTGTAATCCTCACATGTGTAATCACAGAAATGATAATTTGGGGGAATTAACAATACTATTCTTGTGATCTTAACTGAAGACAATTGTTTGCTTATAGGCCTTATTGCAATTGGCCGGATTAACATTTTCTAAAACACCACTGGTACCTTGACTAATTTGGGGGTATTTAGCAATAATCACACAGTTGTTATAATTAGAATTTTTGTTCAAAAAAAGGCTTAAGGAGTGAAAGAAAAACACTGTAGCTTGAAGTGCTGATTTAGAAATACAAGGGGAATAAAATGATTAATAGTTACACATTACACAGGCTACCCACCCTACTACACTGCATAGAGAATATCCATAGTTACTACTGTGAAGATAGGGGGAAGAGGCTGGAGGCAGTCTTGAAGACCTGGCTTAGCTATGGCGAGAGAGAGAGAGAAAAACAGAAAGAGGAAATGTTCACATGTAAATAGCTGGAATTCAGCTCTTGCGAGAGCTAGGAGAAATCAAGATTCATGAAGTATGAGGAAGAGGGAGAAGTGAGAAAGTTGAAATGCAAGAATTACCTGTTCTGCTATAGGATGAACAAAGAGAAACAAAAAGCTGGATTTCCCCTATAACATGTCAGCACATTATTACTGCTGGGCTACAGAGCAGACACGGATTAAGTGTTTCATCCAACCTTTCCGTCTGTCAATATAGTGGTCCTTAAGTAGTGGTTGACAAACTGACCTTGAACTCAGATCCTATATATTTTCCTCTGGGTTCCTTCAACCCCAACCCTACTCCAATGTGTTGCAAAAGCAGAGTAACGCCCTTCTCAGGATGCCAGTGGCTTGTGCTTTCCTAAGAGGTGTCTCAATGAAAATAAGAAAGTTGAAGAGGAAAGGAAAGTGGATGAGAGGCAAGGAGGGGACACTAACTAAAGGTAATGGAAAAGAAATTGGGTCCCCACAGGAATCACACAGGAAGCAGTATGGAGCAACCTTCGGGAAAAGCTGAACAACTTATAGTGGTAAGGGACATCCTAGTTACAGGAATGGAATTATCAGTAAACCCTGGCTTGAATATAAAAGGATTTCACTGAGACACAGATGACGAGTTACAGTGGGTTGTCATTCACTTCACTGAAGCTTCCCACCACAAAGGTGAAGCAATAAAACAGAAGTGTTGTAACCAATCAGATCTCGCTTCTACTAAGGTGATCCTGTCCTTGCTGAACAGGACAGAGTTACACTTTCTCAAGAAATTATAAAAGAAGGTATGTGTTTTAATAAAGGCAGGATATGCTTTCTAAAAGGAATGCTGATGAATTTTCAGGATAACTTTAAAAATAAATAAATCGCAAATTGATGTGGAAATGTGGAAAACCAAACTTAACACTGGGAAAATGGGAAATTGAGAGAAACTGAGATTCTGTCCACTCCTACTAATGATGAAGTTGGATTCAGCAGAACCCCCAAAGTACGCATAATAAAATAAACAACAACAACAATTTATTATTTATACCCTACCCATCTGGCTGGGTTTCCCCAGCCACTCTGTGCGGCTCCTAACAGAATATTAAAAACAGAATAAAACATCAAACATTAAAAACTTCCCTAAACAGGGCTGCCTTCAGATGTCTTCTAAACATCAGATAGTTATTTCCTTGTCATCTGATGGGAGGAGGTTCCACAGGGCAGGCGCCACTACCGAGAAGGCCCTTTGCCTGGTTTCTTCAAAAGGAAAGCAACCCTACCCAGAGCTGGCTGCCTACCATCTCCCACCGAAAACAATTGTACCCGCACTAGGAGCTAAACTGGGGTTGGATACCAAGGTTAGCTCATGAGCATCCCAGCTGTGCCTCCACCACAGCACTGGGTATACTAATGCTTGTTTGGGTACACAGGATGAGAAAAAGAACAGCAGATCTGTCCACAAAGTGCTGAAAATGACACTGAAAGAAGGATAAAATTAACAAGGCTCTGCCCACAGGCTTACATTCTAATAATAAAAGCATAAAAAGATAGGGAAAAGAGAATAGTATGAGAAAATCAAAACTTAACAGGAGTGTTATTCAGCATAAGCTAAGGAACAAATAAGGGATATAAGCTAAGGACTACAGTTGTATCTTGGAAGTCGAACGGAATCCGTTCTGGAAGTCCATTCAACTTCCAAAACGTTTGAAAACCAAAGCACGTCTTCTGATTGGCTGCAAGAAGCCACTAGATTTCCAGAAGTAGCTTCTACATCATGTGAAAGCCCAAATATAATGCGGAAGTAAATGGGTAAATGTAAGAATAAATGAATAAACTGCCATGTGGATACAGCCTTATTCACCTAGTTGGCTACTGCACTACTGTGCAGACAAGTGTATGTAGCTTTATCAAAACCACGTTTACTGATTTCAAAGGACTGGTACTGGTGCTGGCCGGACACATTTGGTTCAAAGATTTATGGCATTTGGGGGTTATTGGATCAATATCCAGGTGCAGAGAAGTTGAAGAGCATTTGGGTGAGGACGGTCAAAGTTCCTCTTCCCTTTCTAAACAATGAAACCACTGATTCAAGCAGAGGCTTGGCTGCCCTCTATAGTCTTTCAGCTTACCTTTGAAATTTGGGGGCAAATGCTGTATGGAAATGACACCACATCATGGCACAGAATCATTCCCATGGGAATTTCTGACCAAACATTCGGAGGGAATGCTGATGGGCCAATGAGTAGTCAAACTGCCATATGAAAAAATGGCAAAGCTTGCCACCTTTTTCTTTTCTTTTGTTTAAAACACACTTTGGCTACCTTAACATTAAAAGTAAGCCACCATATTATTATTTTTTCACCCACCCCTTCAAAAGTTGCTGATACCGCCACTTCAAGTTTATGGATGAATGGTTCTACAAATGGAGACATATTTGGTCTAGCATGAACTGCCACCTATTTTACAAGACAAAACAGGATAATGTGTTAAGTCCTTATGATGCAGCTTAGCTACTTACAGAGCTGCTCTAGCTCCCAATCCAATTATGGTATCAATGCAGATGATGATCTTGACTTTTAAAGCTCTATGTGGCTCAGGACCAAGATACCTTAAGGACCCCCCTCTCTTACACAACCCTAGGTAATTGGTTCCACTGTCAAACTATTATCATTTTTTTTGCGGGGGCGGGAGGCGGGACTCATGTTATCCCAAATAGCCAAAGTTAGCCAAAGTTCATTACAACTAGCCAAGACCTTTGGACATTTATTCTGTTTTTTATGCATTTAATGTAATATTTTGTTTTTAACTTTGTTAGCCAACCCGTGAGGTTTTCTCTGAGGAGATAAAACAGAAATACATTAAATAAACATCTCTCTCACGCACAACTTATGTCGGGTTCTGACAGACAAAAATCTATTTTTTCTTTTCAATTATTGGGTTAACATTTCCATTTTTAATTCCATCCTTTAGTGGTTAACACACCTCTGTTCTTAGGGCTGGAACATATCAATGTCTTATACCCAACAACAGAGTGCAAACACAATTTAAAACCTGTGCCTATTATGAGGTAAATTCCACAATCATTTATGAATATGCATTTATGTACATAGTGTATTTGCTCCATAATGCATGGTTTTGCTTTTACAATTACCTAAACAAATGTTTAGCTGAGCTACTCAGTCTACTGGGTATATGATTTGTACTGAAGAACAGGAAAGAAAACAGGCCACTTACGTATTTATTGTAATACATTTTTTTGTGTTTCAAGTAAATAATGCACTTTTAAAACTAGGGATATATTTATGTGAAAGACTATAATACCTGCTAAGTTCTGTCTCCTGGGTAAATGTTAGAAAAGACTAACAAACCAAAACAAAAATCCACCCAGCGATAAAGCCTAAATACAAAGAAAACACATTTAGTAATATTAAGGGGAATGTTTCAAAAGAGTGCACTGGGATTTGGCTGCGGCACACAAGTACTTAACAGAGGAATGGGTACGCTGAAATTGCTCTGTTATTTCTAGGGTTACTCATTTAATGACCAGTTGCCACATCCTTCACCAAATAACACAATTTGTAAAACTGAGATAATGTAGTAATTATTCAACATTTGTACAGTGCTTTTGAATCTGCGAATTGTTCTGCAACCCATACCTCATTTGCTCACCTTGCATTTTCCATTGTGCATACGTGGAAGTGAAGCTGAGAGAATAATTTTTCCCAAAGACAGCAAGCAGTGACAGAACTGGGATTTGAAACTTGAGTCTAATAGGCCAAAGTCTAACACTCTAGCCACCGCGCCATGAAGGCCTGATGCTGTCAGTCAGCAGAGGGTTAATGGCGAATCCATTATTTTTGCTTGTTAGGAAACAAAATCCCTATGGATACATTTTTCAGGTATCTACACAAGATTGTTCTAACATACCTGGCACGATGTTAAGTCACCAATCCCAGAAAGTGTTTTGCCATATGCTTTATCGTTAATCAAATGAGGTAACCTTAGGGAACACCACACATGCATCCCCAAACACCACTTAAAGAGTTTCACCATATAGGGTTAGTCCACATTCTGTATCACACTTTTTATACATTGTACACACCTCCAAGGCTCTGGTGAGGTTCTTCCCTGACCCTTTTTCTTATTGCCACCATCCTTTCAATTAGCCCCTTCTTTCCTGCACCTGCCTTCTCTTAATCTGCAGCTCCTTCCACCACTCCTTCCTTCCTCCCTCCCTCAGCACACTTCTCCCTCCTTTTAATCCCTCTTCCTCTTGGGTTTCCTATATCACTTAAACTCCTGCCTTATCCATCCAGCTAATCCTTTCGACCCTATGCTGTTTGGGCTTCCCAAGCTTCTGACAGACTCCATGAGCTGCCCACCAGGAGACTCAAGCATCAGAGTGATGGCAGGCTATAAAATATTTACTTAGAATACTTACTTCAATAATGGCATTTGTTGTGAGCGTCACAAGGAAAAGTTGGCTGCTCCTTCTTGTAGCATTTTCTTTCATTTCCTATGGGTAATCTTGTGTTTCCCTTTATGTGGACTACACATAGCAATCTACCTTATCTCTTGCGAGTTCAGAAATTTAGGCTCTGGACTTTCTCCCTTGTCTCCTTTCCACAAAACAAAAGAATGGAAAGGAGAGGCTGGCTGAAGAAAAGTTGAGGTCTGAGAAGGGAAACTCAGAACTGAGCTAATCAAGGCCTCAACAGCAGTAGTGAGTGACCAAAGTAATAAGCACACCCAAAGGAAATGAAAAAAAAACAGGGTTGTTTTGACTCTTAGCTGTTTCAGGAAGCCATTTTGAAGTATACATGCAGCACTTTGGTCCTTTTGCTGAGGAGAAGGAAGATTTCTAGTCAGAACTTCATTCTCCCTTCTTTCCACCCCAAGGGCCTCCCTCTTGTGGCCTTCCCCCTGTTGGCTTAGTATGAAGGTTCTCCCTCAAACCAACATGGCTTTTACTTGACAACATGCACTGATTGTTATGGCTAAACCGTTACTCTTAGTGGTCAGAGTTCACAAACAGTCTGTGCTACATTACAGACAAACTGGTCAGTGGCTCAGTGGAGCTCAAAGACAAACAAGGCATTAATTTAATGACTCACAGCTCTGCCTAAATACTAATAGAACTGTATTTTGAGACATGTTTTTCTTCTTCACCAAACCTATTAACCAGTTCAAAGACGAGTAGCCTGAGGAAGAGAAAGTTTGTGGAAGGGAATCTCCCTGTCTCCTTCTCCTCCTTCCAACATCTTGGAAACCCTCTCTTAGGGGATCCTCCACTACAGTGTAGGATGGGCGGGGGGGGGGGAGTTTAGGGAAAATTGCCACCCTCTCATGAGTGGAGCTGTGCTGGCACAATGTGGCTCTAGATTAATTTAGGTAATCCTCTCTTCCACAGGAGCCTGCAGTGCCTCACCTCACACTGTCCTGGAGGCTTTTCTCACATTCCTATGCTCCTTGTGTGAGCTTAGGATCCAAGCCGTATTATCTCACATTCCAAGCTTTAGATTTTTTTTATTTTTATTCAGATCCTTGTGTTATTAATGGTCCAGCAGTAGTGCCATTTTGCTGTTACTACAGAGATAGTCACTTGTACCCTAGTGACTAAAGCAACGTCCCAAGTAGAGATTTTGGGGAAAGGCTGTCTATGCATAAATGAACTCTCTTACTCTGTTTTGAAATATGGTAAGGTAAGGCAGCGTTGTTTACAGGATGAGACTGCAAAATTCTTACTAGTCAATTTTTTTAAATTACTCATTTATAAAACAGTAAACCGTATCAAACAACATATGTTTTGCAGTGCATTTGCCCCAAACTCTCATGATTGGATGGATATATAGTGTTTGATAATGGAAATATTACTATGTACCCTTGCTCATCAATACATGAAAGTAGCAAAGAGGAAACATTTCTTTTTTAAAAATATGCAAAGGTTGGCTACAGCTTGGGCTATAAATTAAATCAGTATCATGCATCAGTATAGTATTTTTAACTTGGCATTATTTAATACAGTAAGAGTGCTTCCAGACAGGTGTTTCATTGTTCCTTGCAGTATTGTTGTTGGTTTTGCAGTATCCACACAACATTGTCAATATTGGCATCAAAATGCTACCTTACATCTTCCCCACCTTAATTTAATTGAGATTTAATCTTTTCCATGGAAAAACTGATTAGTTAAAAAGAAACATGTTACCAATGACCTGTTTGTGATATAACCTGTTTGCAATATTAACCCGCTCCCCACCCCACCTGAATGAACCTGTTTTTTGTCTAATTAGAGAACAGAAATATTAAAATATAGTTTTAAATCTGAAATGTACATGAGATAGTGTTTTAGAGGCTTTTGTGTTTCAAGTACTCTGAGTACTCTTGTTACAAAAAAAAAATATGTTTATTGAAGCTGTTGGATCCTCTGGGTGGCAGTTCTCTGCAGCGGCAGAAGCAACATTCTCTTTTCTAGCTTGCTATAAGCCCATTATCTGAATAATAAAATATTTTTACATATAAACAAATTAACAGCATATTTCCTATGTATGCTTACTGAAAAATAAGTCACACTGTGTCCAGCTATTTAACATTCGTGAACTTGACTTTCATACAATGGCTACTTTTCTACTCAACCTCTTCATGTAAGATAGTCCTTAAAAAACAAACACAAAAAGTGAAGGGACACAGAGGTCTACAAATAATTTAAATAGGTTTTATTTGTTGCAAATAATAATGCTGGACACCCTTCAAGAGTAAACATCCCATACCCAGTAGGCTCAGAGCTGATTTGGACTGAGGAGGAATCCATTTGTCACATTTCCCTTTTCCCTACTGAGTGCTAAGCCCCATTCCTGCCCCTGCCCCCCATAAATATCTACATCAGTAGTTTCCAACCCTTTTTTGACCATGTCCCACCTAAGCATCTCTAAAATCCTGATCCCCCCCCCGACATATAATTCTTATTTTCAAAAAGTGAACTCCTATTCACGTGGAGGAAGCCTAAAAGGCCATTAACTTGGTCTAAACAAGCTTCCAAATTGCCCCCCTTAAAAATCATTCCCCACCCCTCCCGTGGGACGTGTGCCCCACGTTGGGAACCACGGATCTAGATGGAAGATCTATATATATGTATATATAAAACCTATGAAATTTTAATTGCCCTTTTCTATACCTTCTTCATCTCTGAGGTGAACACAACTAATTAAACAAGAAAAAACATGAGGTATGAAAATATAAGAACTAGGTTGAAAGAGTAAGCTGTGAACCAGAGATTTCCCATTCAACCAGGGGTTATTAGGCAGTCTCTCACATCTTAGTTTAAGCCCCATTATGTAACATGGGGATGGTACAAGTGACCCACAGTAGAAGTAAGTTGTAAATATTAGATAATCCATGCAAAGTACTTTGAGCGCGTAGAAAAAAACACTGAATATTATTATTATTGTATGGGTAGCCACATTATTTTCTTCACTTGTTCCTCTTTATTAAATTTTCAACTTTCATTCTGCTGCCCAGGTATCAAAATTTCAGAGAGTATCCTGATGCTCTTCATACTCTGCTTTGAAAACTCACCATTCAGAACCTGCCTTTGTAATTTAGAAACTGACTTCGTCACTTTTATCCAGACCATTTATGCAAACGTTTTGAAGGATGTATCCCAATACAGCTACAGTTCCTTGAGAATGGCACAAATGACCACAATCTACTCTCAAGATTACCTGTTTATGTCAATCCTAGCCTAACCAATTCCCAAGCCATTAAGATGACTTTACTCAAGGCTACTAGAGACTACTTTTAAAATTATATCCATAGCATTAGCCATAATCCACACATTCCCAAATAGCAAACGAAGTATCACTTTCTTCTACTGAAGAAACAATTAGCAGTATCCAGCTAACGAATCCCAGGTGCATACTCTCTCAAAATATATTCCTTCCCAACTTCTAAAATAGTGTCTAGCATGCAGGGTCCGTTTCGGCTGTATGTGCTGAAGCACATTGAGCAAATCCCCTGAGAGCAACAAGACCTGCTGACATTCCCAGGGGGTCTGCATGGGGGGGCATGTCTGCCCCCAGTGTTTACATGAGCCAGCATGCAACCCTCACACCACCTCATAAGCACTTTTAAATGTGTGTTTCTGGGTGAAATTTAAGGATTTTCCATTAAATGTCTGCTTGGAAATGGAAGGGGGTGGACATAGGGCGCACACAGATATGGGGGTTATTAAAAGTTATTTTTGCTGAATATGATACTAGCACATCTGTCTCAGTTTCCAATGTTCCTTTTATACTGCATTACCTCTTGTGTTTGAACTGTGGCTTTTTTCTTTTTGATCTATACAGTGGTACCTCGGATTACAGACGCGTCAGGTTACAGATGCTTCAGGTTACAGACTCCGCTAACCCAGAAACAGTACCTCGGATTAAGAACTTTGCTTCAGGATGAGAACAGAAATCGTGCTTCGGCAGCGTGGCAACAGCGGGAGGCCCCATTAGCTAAAGTGGTACCTCAGGTTAAGAACAGTTTCAGTTAAGAATGGACTTCCAGAACAAATAAGTTCTTAACCCAAGGTATCACTGTATATTGCCATGTCACACTCCCATTTCATTCACACCAGTGGGTGCTGTGGAACACAACTGTGGATGTCACCACCCTTTATGTGCATGTGTTTCCACATGATTTATCAATGAAAATGGCAGCACAGAACTATATACCAGAATAGTGCCTCAAATTTTGTCATGTTATATGGAGGTGGTGGCGGCATGAAGGACAGGGAAAATACAGCACAAAATTCCCATGATTTTCCAGGTTAACGAGTTTGCAAATTGATTTTTTTCTGGAAGCAATTAGTAAGTGCTAAGCTTCCCCTGGACTCAGCTAAATTTCCAGAAGAAACTTTTACGTCATGTGAAAGATCACACAGAATGTGAAAATTATCAGGTAAGGAAATGCGAACAAGGGAAAATGTGCTGCCTGGCTACAACCTTAGTCCTATCCCACAAGACTGGAATGGACCAGACCTTAATGGGTCTTCTCATCCCCTCCAGCTTCTAGGACATGTCAATGGTGTACTCCAAAAACTGATGCTGCCTTCAACCTCAGGCCACACCGGCTTCTCATCAACACTATACTTTCCTTATGCCTTTAGCCTTTTTCTTTGATATTTTTCTCATAATGTAGCATCTTCATAAACTAACTGCTGTCTCAGCCTCCTCTTCTGTTTTGCTTACTTTTCTCTTTCCATATTTGCTGCAACAGTCAATGATTCGTTGGCAAAGTGCTTGATAAACCTTTTTACTGCCTTTATGACAACCATCCAAACACATAATCTTTTCCAATCCCAATGGGGTAGGGGGAAGAAATCCAAAAAACAGTACTTGAAAAGCAAGCTGAATCAGGGGTGCAGTTGTGATGAAGGATTTTGCAGCTTCAACTAAGGTTTTCCTCAATGGTCACAAACAATGCGATTCTAAGGGGGAAATATTGCAGCTTTGGTACAACAACATACCGGACAAATCTGAAAACTTTTCTATGGCTCCCTCAAGTCATGGCCTTCTGAACAGCCTACCAAGACATTTTAGCTCCTGAGGCGAACCACAAAATGACTCCCCTCTAACCTCCAGGGAAGAAGGGGTGAGTAAAGATATACATCAGGAACAAGGGGGGAATAAAGATCTAGACCAGGCTCTGCTGCGCCTGTGGATTCTCCCACCTGGCATGGTTACCTCAGGTTGCCTCATGGGTGGGCCCAACTCATATCTATGATAGCACAGTCTCGAATTTTGTTCAACGTTGATTTTTAACACATTATCATACTAGCATTTCATACAATTTCTACACTTCTCTGACATTTTAACCAGACTAAGTGTTACTTTCTCAACGGTGCCTTAATTCAAATTTCTTCTTTGATAGTCTTCTTAAATAACAGTGAACCAAACGCTGTAATTAATCAGATCTACTACCACATGTTTTGCTTGTTTACATCAATTCTTAAATATTGATGATGCAATATAATAAAATAAAACAACAAACTAGTAGTTTAAAAATAAAACAGTTGAAGGATGACAAACATGAAATAATGGGAAATGTTGAAAAGAGAACGAGCAATTAAAAAGAAACAACAACCTGTGGGGAAACTTATCTATCCTGAATTTAATAAAATAAATATTCCACAAGAACTACACTGGAACAGTCTTGGAAAAATAAAAATGAAGAGAATTATTAGCCCTTCCTCCTATTTCTACTCATCTTCACGTCCCATCACCCTCTGCTACCAGCTATCCATTACTAAGTTCGTAAAGACTGAACTAGCTGTGGAGCAACCCCACAATTCAGTCTTCAACCTAAGATATAGCATGTGATCTGTTCCCACCAACTGGACAGCTACACCTTCTTTCAGGATTCTCTGTCCTGTCCCACCTCCAATGGTTTTCTCTCCTTTCCCCAAACCATCAGCCAGCATTCTGTGGCCACTGATCATGCTCAGTCCCCTGGAGCATGTGGTTAGTGTCATTTAGTTACGTAAGTATCCATATAGAGAAAATGAAATTTCAATTATTACCCAGAGGATACTGCTTGTCAAGGGGTATTTACTGGGCCATACTTGGAGATGGAGTACTGGACTACATAGAAATTTCATCAGATACAGAAGGACACTTTAATAGATGTATACAAAACAAGCCATTCTACTAGTAGCCCTTTGAGAAAAGAAGAGTAGTTGGCATCCGTCTGTCTCGAGAGACAATGGAGTGCGCCTCTGGGGGGTGAAGTCAAACCGCTGGATTTGCAGCACTGATGTGACCTCCCTAGGGCGTAAGCCTGAACAGTGTGTATGTAGGTCCTGGGCTGCTCAGATGACAAGAACGCCTCTCAGCCTCACTGGTGTGTTCCAAAGGAAAGCAGAGCAATATGCTTGGCACCAGTTTGGCTGCAGGAGTTGCCAAAAGGAAGCATACAAGGCTACTGTGTTAGGCAGGGGTGAGCAAGGCTTACCTTGCCTGGGCTGGATCGGTCCCACTGAGATCCCTCCATGGGCCAGATCTCACGCGTGCATAAGCGCCCACGATTTTCGGTGTCTGTGCGTGTGCACCCATGATTTTTGGCGTCTGTGCCTGCACAGACGTAATTTCCAGCGCCACAGAAGCGAGTCCCCACGCCTCACCGATTTAGCGCAGCCAGTGAGCGGGTGTCTCGGTTCAGGGACAGCTCATGGGCCGGTCAAACGACCTCTGCAGGCCGCTTCTGGCCCATGGGCCTTAGGTTGCTGACCCCTGGTCTTAGGGACTGCGCTCTGGATTTGTGTAGGGTTCTCCCAAAGATACCTTGCAAGGCAGCAGATGTTTAGTGTAAGAGGTGTCCTTCTCCTACATGGGCTACCTTCCCAGGGTGGTGAGCCCCTTACCTCCCTCTACAGCACATGCAGAAACCGCCTTCTTGACCATTGGACTCACTAATAGTCTTGTCCGCTCAATCCCCAAGAGCTTTTCTTCACATGCCAGGGAAGTGCCTAACGGCCTAACTCAATGAGGGGTTGAGACCCACCGGTTATCCCCACCTGGTTTAGCTAGCCAGTCAAAGCTATTCCTGGGGTGTGTGGCTGCTGCCGCATGCTAACAGCTTCTAGGAGCCACTGGTGAGAGCTGAGCGCAGGGTGAGGCTCAAAGGTGGACAAACCACCCCATAAGAAGCGCAACCCCTCTCCTAACACCTCGCACATCTCAGGAAAGAAGACCCACATAAACAGTGAACGTAGCTAACACTAGTATTTCCAAAGTTGCATTATAGCATGTGAGTGCACAGCTCACTTTCTTTTCCTGCTTAAAGATGTACCAGCAGAATCATGTCCACAGTTAATATTGCACTGTACCATGTTTCCAAGCTGCAAAAG
>NC_138542.1:23919293-23929293 GCF_964234715.1 Podarcis melisellensis
CAGCTGGAAGGTGACAAATATCTACACTGGGATAAAAAAAGTTACTTATACTCTAGTCGTACCTCAGTTAAAGATCTCCTGATATCTTGTGACTGAACTCAAACTATTTATCATTGCTATATATTACCAAAAAAAAAAAGGATGCTGTCGTTGCTTCTTAATACATAACTGAGAAATTACCACTGCAAAATTTTAGCCAAACTTTTAGATAAGGCTCCTAGTGATGTTATAAATTCACACCAAAAGCACAAATACTCCATTAGAATACATAAATGGGGGGGGGGGGGATCCTACAATATTAGCTTCTTTAATCTAACAGTTTCTGATCATTTTACTGATTATAATGTCTGTTTCCAAATGACTGACTCTAGCTTATGAAGCACTTTAAACTGAACTTCATGCATGTGATTCACAAACCTTAACTGGTCACTTAACTATACTGGAGTGGTGCAAGAAAAAGCATGCATTTAAAAAGGTCTGCAGTTTACCTGCCCCTTGCACACAAGTAGAACAGTGAAGTATTTCAATCTCATTGTAAAAAGTTCAACAGAAAGGAGAATTACAATACAACATGTAAGATCACTTTACTTTGCATAAGCACAGAAAGAAATAAGTTTGTATATTTCTTGTTGATTCAAATGTCAATTTCTGACCTATTTCTCTCTCTCTCTCTCCAAATTAGACAATACCTCAAATGGCACCAATGAAACTGCTCACGTTATTCTTCTCTTCGCTTTTCGGAAAACATGAAGAGAGTAAGTTGTAGTCCAAAACACATTCAAAATCACATGAAGGATACAGATTTCATGTTTACTAGTGCTTATGTTCCATAACACCATGTTTTGGGGGATGATTTATATTCCAGATTCAGTCTGCATTTAAACCTACCATAAAATGCCTCCTGAGTCCTATTAAGTGGACACAGGGCTTTACTTTGCCTGTCTGCTTATTTAAGATCTAATCACAGTTTTGAAGGGGGAAAATATTGCCCCTAAGCCTGTCCCCCTCAGAACCTGTCGGATATTAGTACTCAACTGGATATTTTCATCTCCAATTGTTATTCTCTGTGGTCTTTGCAAATGCTATCTACTGGAAGCTGTGACTCTGTGGACAAATTGGCTAGAAATGACTAGGGCTCCTGCTTTGAGAAATGAGTAAGTAGCATATTATTCTCATTCTGTGTTTTCTGCTGTAATATACTGTGGTGGTAACTTTTTTAACATACTAAATGAATATTAAGCAACTAGGTGCATGTTTAAATGATGCAACAATAGGGAAGGTTGGCAGAAAAAAATGTTTTACAGTAGAATAGCATGAATGTTAAGAATTTAAGAAGGATCTATAAGAATGAAGATTAAGTATCTTTTCCCCCTTATGGTTAAACAATACAGTGAGGGAGCCAGCTGTTGAAGAGTCTATACTAGAATGTGAAACAATGCAGAACTGAAAAATCCCCATATACTTTTCAGGTTTCAAAATGAAACTATTTTAATTGTTATACCTAAAACAAATAATAGTCACATAAGCTATTTAGTATTGAGCACAACTTAAAAACCAGAAAATAAATAACTACCACACTCATTTGCGGCAACAGGCCCAAATTAAAGCAATGCAACTACAGTTTTATTTTGCAAAATTCAATAAAACTATTTTTAACAGCTTTAGTTTCAGCAAGGCTATTTTCTCTTCTGATTAAATCCAGATGCTGATAATAAAAATATACCTATTTACAAATTAAGTACTCAGTACTGTGCCATGAACAACTAATTGCTTTAGCTAATGGGAACAATAGGAAACACAAGCATCTCAGCAGTTCAGACAAGACACTCAGCACCCAGTAGGATTTGGTCCCATAATTGAGGGGGGAAAGTGCCCTAATGCCATTTTAAAAAACATTATTATTAGTAGTAGAAGCAGAAGCAGCATCATTAAAACAAAACAAAAAAGAATTATTCTCTACTTTTTTCTACTAAAGTTGGCTGCAAAGGTAGTTGGATTCCCAATTGATAAATAATGAAAATAAATGAAATACTGAAGAGTACCTGTTATTTAGTTTAAAGTATCAAATGGAAATGTGGTCCCCTATATTGCACTTTTTTCTTTCAGTCTCTGTGAACAGGTCATTCAGTCACACCACCAATTTTTCTATTTGAAAAATTCATCCATTTTATTTTATTTACAATTATCACAGCACCAGCAAACATGAATGTTGCAAAAAGTCACTGTGGTCCTTTCACCTTAACTGAGTTTTGGAACAATTTCATTCTAGTAGGATGCAAAGTATCAAGTAATGTGGCCCTCTGGTGGAAAGCTAAGTATCACATTTTCCTTCCCTGTATCACTCAGGGAAACTGGAGGTGCTTTTTTTTTAGGGAAGAAAAAAACCATTTTTCCTGGAAAAGATATAGGGGCAACTTTTATAAATACACCACACACCCTTAACAGAAGATGTACAATATACCCCGGTGCAGGCAGATCTTTATGAATAAGAAACACATGCATATTTGAAGGTGAACATGCAAGAGAGATAAAAAACAAACAAACAACAAATAATGCTCTGAAAACTCTCCACTTTCTGCAATATCTTAAAAGTGCACAAAATCCACATCAGAGTAAAGGTCACTAAAGGAAATCTAATTTGTAAGAAAACAAATACAAAGCAAAAACAAAACAAAAAAAACTTACCTGCTGTTGTTGCAGATGCAGCAGTTCTACTGTGCTTACTTCAGTGCTCGTGTCACCACTTGATCTTCCATCTCTGCTGCCAGCATCTAATTGGCTGCTTAGAGTGCTCATTCCATTTTGATTCATTGAACTGTTGCTTATTGTCTCTGTCGCAGATTCCTGCATCATGACTTAATACCTAAAAGTGATTAAGAAGTATCAATTAACACACACGTTACACCTTCACACTTCCATTATCAAGATGTCCCTCTCTGCCAATTACAGAGACAGCATCTTTAGAAGAAGGGGAGAGAGGGAAAAATCCTTGCAGAGTCATTTAAGAAGCAAGCAATGCAATGCAATGCAATGGATTGCAAACCTTGCTTTCGTAGACACACTAATTGCTGAAATTACATTTCCTATAAGAAACACTTTGTGCAGTTAAATTTAACAGGGAAAACAACACCTTATATACTTGCAGACTGGTCAAATAACATTCACGAACAGCTACATTTTAAAGTTACCTATCAAACCAGTTTAAATGAAGGCACAATTTCACACACTGCTCTGTATTTCTTATTATCTAGCTTTGACAACCATGGATGAGTATACAGCCTTATTTAAAATATTCACTATCTTGATTCTGTCAGAATTTTACAGCATTTCTTATGCAAGGCTGTTGTTTAATGATGCACAGCTAATCATACAAAATTAAAATTTTGTAAGGGTGTTACAAATCATATGGTATCAACCAATGATAAATAGTATAATGGGCTTCTCCTTTTTTGTGACTAAATAAAATTTTGCCTTGGAGGCATTTTAAGAAAAAGCTCTTGCTGCAAACACGTCAGATATTGCCTATTTTTTTAATCAAACGGCTGATATTCATTTATTTTTCTGACATTTAAAACATTTAATACTGTCCTTCCTGGGAAGTAATTAAGCTTATGCATGAGCAGCAATCAAACTGTTCACTTGAAGATGACTTAAAACTCAATTTTAACATAGGCAAATAAATGAAAGATATAAAATTAATTTTCCAAGCATGTATTAGATATGAAAGCTGGAAATAAAATCTATCAAGAATATCACTAATGATTGTGCTAAAAACAGCATAAATTATGCATATTACCTTCTCTACAGTAATAAATGTTTTATCATTTTCACTGCATAAATATACTGTACTTTCAGGATAGCAATGAGATGTCCTGCCAAGATCAGTTGAAATCCATGCAGTAAATAAAGAATCAACATAACCTTACAAACTAGAATCTCAAGTGCATTTTGCATCTGTAAAATGGAAACATCAATTTTTGTTCTCAAAGCTACTAACATTCTACACTGTGCTGAAGGTGCTCTTCGGTTCATTTTCCTGTAATAATGCATACATTACACAGAAAGATTTCCAGGAAACGAAAAGAGCAAACTTTCTGAAATAAGATCTTAAAAGGCACCTCTCCTGGTAGGCAAATAATCTTTTTAAGCAACCTTGGTTAAAGAACACAGATGCTACTTTAACCAACATATTGTTCAACTCAGTTCAGCCTGTGCACAAAAATTTCTTCCTATCAGAGAAAAACACCAAGCAGACCACTACAGCTGAAGCCACTCTTAAGAACGTCAGCTAAACAGCAATATAAGTTTTCATAAAGAAAGGTTTAAAGGGTAAATAGAATAAACATTTTTTTTAAAAAAACTTTACATGGCAAAAGTCTAGTTCTGGTCAAGAAGGAAGGACACAAACACAACAAACATGATTACAGTTCACGTAAAATAAAGGGCAGCTGTTACAATCACAGTTAACCACTGTAGAACCAGATGTGTTTAAGAACAAATAGCCCTTGTTAAACAGTCTACAGAACATTAACTAAGAATAAGAATAGAAATGAAAAATGTGATATACGTGAAGATGAATTTTCCAAGAAGAAAAGTAAGCTAATATTCCTTTTTTCCTGAGAATAAGAAGCTAATAAGTATTCAAATTAGGCATAAATTTTACATGCACAGTGTTTAAAATATTCAGAAAAAGGGGTCTGATAGCATTTACTAGGTATATGAGCATTCTAAATAATATCTCCTGCAATTCCACAGACATGTTAAAAACAATATATTTAGATTGCAATCCTACATCCACTTACACAGGAGTATGTCCCCCCGAACCCAATGGGACTTACTTTATGTAGATGAGTATAGGATTGTGTCATTTGTTACTAAAATGCATGTAAAACATACATCTCATCTTTTCCACAGTGTCTCCTAAATTATTTGAGGTGGAGGAATGTCTTCAGACAGATTTTTAAAAAACCAACAAAGTAAATATTTGACTATATTTGTGCTATAGTCAATTACATGCATTAAAAAGATAAACCCAGTGAGCCCGTAGCTTAGCCAGCCAATCAAAATAGTTCATACATTTTTGGAAATCTCTAGCTTCAAAATCAAAATGATTATCTTTGCATATCTGCGATTCTTTGAGGACAGTAAGAAAGGAAAGGGTTAAACATCCTCCAGCTCACACTAACCAAAAGGTGTATAATGTCTCATGGATTTTGGCATCCTTGAAAAGTCCTAACATGTAGTTTGGAGTTTTAAGCTTATGTTGATCTGTGAGCCTATGCAATCAAGTTGAGCAAAACATGACCAATAAATGGTACTTCTGCAACGGAATACAAAGTCTGAGCTCCCCTTAATGTGCACAGAAAAGGGACAAGGAGAGAGCATAATATTAACTTGGAAGCTAATGATGGTAAAGGAGGAGGGAAAAAAGTGAAAATATTTCCCAAAGTAAGCCACACATGCCTAACATTCTGACATGAAATACAGCTCACATTACCATAATAAAATAGGTTAAAATAAGTAGTCTCTCAAATTGGAGGTTGTACTGGTTAGAGATACACACCATTACTTTGTGATTTTGCCAGCGGGGGGGGGGGGGCTCCAAGCAGTAGAGGGACTTTGCGGGTAAAATCTTGTTGTGTGGTTAGCATGACTCTGTCAATCCCTTAAAATATTGCATCCTGAAAATATATATATTTAAGGCTGTTGGTATCCTGCAAGCTCTTCTTAAGCTCAAATTCATAAACAGACCATACCCCTTGTACTTGTTCCAATTTTATGACTTTCACTCCAAATTGATTTAAAAATCCCCCATACTATGATAAAGCATGCCTTTTCACACACTATCCAAGTTCAGTGCATCGTCCTGAAGTTAATTTGTGCATGGATCCCAAATTGTATGACAATTAAGACAGCCGCCTTCAGATACCTCAACTATATTTCACACAAAAGGTACTTCCTGTTAACGGAGAAGTACAGGCTACCACCTGAGCATTTAACAAACAATCAGCAATTCAAGTGGAATCCTCACACTATATAATTAGGTGAATACACTTTTCCTTCCTGCTACATGCTCTCCCTTGCCACTAATCTTAAGTTTTCTCTAGGTTTCTTTAAATCAGCAAGTCACTGTACAGATACTTATTCTCTACACCACTTCCCTTTTGAAACATTAAAGTGACACTGAAACTGACTGCACAAGATTGCATTTTCTCTTCCTAAACAACTTGAATTGAAAGGTTACTTAGTGTAACAATATTTACTTGCAGAATTGTGTTGTTACCAAGGGCATAATGGATGGTGGCTATGCAGGTTTACGCAAGAATGAGTGAAGCATGAGGCATTAGCCATGTGTTTGACATGTTTCAAATTGCTATAATCCAGCATTAAACACACCCAGCAATTCATGCCATTTCTTGCAGCCATAATCTTGAATAAAGCGTGCACAACCACTTATTATATAAATTAGTATATGACTCCCTGTTATAGTCACAACAGTGCTTTTGTGTTTATTTTGCATCAAGATGTGGTCTTTTATTTGTACAAATAGCAGGATAAAAAGACACAGCTCAATTAGACCTCCCTACTTTTATGATAGGGTTGCACAAAATTCTAGACTTGTTTGTTTTGGTGTTTTTTTAAAAAATGAGTTATATTAGCATAGAATGGAACAGTGTGAAATATTTTCTTCCTTGTGTGATTCCAACACTGCTTTATTGCTTTCCTGGTCTCTGAACCCTGTGAGGGCCAGGTGCTGTTTTGAACTTCAGAAACATGAATGACTATAGCAAGTGAAAGTTCTGAATCACCACTAGGGGGCCTCATTTTTGAGAGACAGAAGGCTTTATTGCATATGATCAACTTCCTAGACGGAAAAAAGCCTTGGAGTTTTTGTATTCGCTGTTAACAGCCCTTAAAAATCAGTTGACAAGAATGAGAGTCTGGCTAAGTAGGAATGATCTAGCAGCTGTGAGGTACTATCCGATATGTACTTCATTATTTTAAAATAGGTTAATACTTTCTGTTCCTTAAAGCTTGTAACCTACAAACCTCCTAAAATGGAAAACCCAAGTCAGTTCTGTCCATTGTCATAAATGGCTTGCAAACAGTAGCCTAGAAATGGTAAGACAAGGTGAAGCTTAATATGATGCCACATGAGTGTACTTAAAGAGTTTATAAATAAATGTTGACTTCCACAACATATCTGAAGTGTTAAGGTTTCACCTCCCTATCCCCAGCAGATATAATGTGAAAATGCAACTTTAAAAAAAACCAACCTGGAATGAGCAAGTATAGGATAAAAATTCAAAATGTGATCCAAAGGACCTGGAAATTAGAGCCATGTGCCCTGAGGTTCTCTCAAACAGCAGTCTGTTGTACTGCATAACAAACTGCTTTTGAAACTTAAAAATTAGTTTGTGATACAATATGTGCCCATAGGCATGTTCAAACCTTCAAATGTGCAGAAAATATGTGTTGCACATCATTTGTGTGTTTTATAAATTTAAAATAAATAGCATACCTCTATAGATCACCTCTCAATTGCAACTTCTACATAAAAAATCATTTTGCCAATAATTAATCATTTCAGATCCCTCTACCCATAATTAAACACACTCACAGAATCTAAAGGACTGTGAGCCTATGTGGAACCTCCCCTCCAATAAGCCTGTATGTTATAATACACTTTTTCCTGGGTTCACTTTAAAAACTAAGACATACCCATCATTCTGCATTTTTAATCTTGACCAGAACTTAGATTTGGGGGGAAATAATATCATAATGTCTTTTTTTTTTTTTAAGTGCTCTCTTTGGCTTGATTCATAATTAATAGCAGGCTCAATATACTTGAAATCTAGACTAGTACAGTCAAAGTCTTAAATATGTATGACTGTATAATAAATCAAAATGGCAACTATAAGGCCATTCCTCTGTGTGCAATAAGAAAAACAATACAAACAAGTTTCATTCTGTCCCCCTCATTTAAATGTGAAGTATGATGCATCTCAAAGACAGACATAAGAATGGGAAGAACTGTTTGGTTGGTGTCCCTAAAATAATTAGGCCCATTGTAACTGAAATGCTTAAAGTACTTTTGATGGTGGGATTCAAGGAGATAACAACTGTATTTAAGTTAAAATCAAGAGAATCATCGTTTTAAATGGCTAAGTTTTTACCTATATACTCAAGCAGAGCTACCTGATTTGGTTAGGTAACTCCAGACATGCAGGGACATGGATGACCTTGCCAGACCAGGATTCTAACATGCAAAGTGGTCCTAGTAAGATGCCTACATCAAGCAACTAGGGTGCTGGGTCAGCAACTATACACACAGCACTCAAATGATGGAGAATGACATCCAGATGCAATTTAGCCATTGTGATCTCCACCAGCAATGCACAGTGTAGGTGACAGTGTGTCTTGCCATCTGTCTTACAATGTAGATGGGAATGCATGCAGGCAAACCTCAACCATCTGCCATCTAGGACTGCTGCATGCAGTTGTTATCATTTGTGTTAGTAGTCACACGCAACATTTTGCTGCTAATAACTATCTCTAGATGAAAGCCAGTGTGGTTAGGCACTCGAAGGAATGACAAATTCTACACTGCAATCTGATCTAGATTAGATTGACAAAATGCATCCTGCCATTCTTCACTACCTTCTACTGAGCCTATTTTCCAAAGGGAAAAGGTAGCTTCCTGTAACACTGGCAGCAAAATAATGACAGCCTAAAATTAAATTTCTAAACTAAAACAGTAGGTCTGTGGGTGTATATATATATATATATATATATATATATATATATAGTTATTTATAACATGTTTTTATTTATTGTTATTCCTATTTCCCATCCCAGCAATAGAAATTACACACACAGAACATACAAATAAACTTCTAAGCTAAAGGGTGAGTAACACAGCGATATATCAGGTATGATGTAATAAAACTGGCAATTCCCATTTTATTCTTCACATGAATTAGTGTACAAACACGTAACTTCGTCATGTATTACT
Organism: Podarcis melisellensis; assembly: GCF_964234715.1. Classification (NCBI taxonomy): domain Eukaryota; kingdom Metazoa; phylum Chordata; class Lepidosauria; order Squamata; family Lacertidae; genus Podarcis; species Podarcis melisellensis. The sequence goes on from NC_138542.1 coordinate 23,928,310, forward strand.
AAGGCAGCAATCCTGAAGCAAACTCACTGGGAAGTAAGCCCCATTGAACTCAACAAGACTAACTTTCAAACAAACATGCATAGACTTGTATTGTAAAAACATACAATGTCCAGCACACCACAATAGGCCACACTTAGGATGGCCACCACTGCATGCATTTTCATAGTAAAGCAATCCTAAATACAAATATTCTATCAACTATCTAACTTTTATACTATACTAAGTATTCATCCATGACCTTATAAAAACTTCACATGGATTAGTTGATCAGATCCTGGGAAGCATTTTTCCCCCAGAGCCTAGCACCATGCTCATTGTTACAAGCAACATTATGCCAGTTTTATTCTATTATTGCATTTCTAATTCTTCCATCTTAGCTCATCTGGACTGCTAAGCAACATGTCCTAAATGTCAGTGATCTATATGGTTTGTAAATTAAAAAAACGTTTTGTTGTGAACACTGGGAGACAGCCAATATGTCTGTCTGCTTGCATAACAGATATCCACCTGCACAACAGGATTTCCCATTTCTCCTCTGCCTTTCCAGTCCTCATCTGCTCACAACAGATTTGAGTTGATATGGGGTACACAGAGGAGAGAAGGAAGACGCCTAGTTGCATGAACTCTCATGTGCCTTAAATACCACCACCCTGCACCAATACACACTTTACAAAGTGTCATACGTCTTACATCATTTCTATCATACACGTCACATACAGGAGAGACACATACGTTCTAGACTGCGTGGCATGAAACCTCGACAAAACTGAAAAGCCAATTCTATGGTAAGAGTTCTTATCCGAGGAATGATAGCCTGAAAAACTCCTTCATGGTAACAAATGACAAATGATCTCTTGAGGAGAGAAATGCCCATAATCTTGACTTTACTACTACCAATAGAGAAGTAGGGAGAAAACATTAAGACAGCTGGAAATAATTACAACTGTGAAAGCTAGGGAAATTACACCAAGTGTATTTCCTTGC